>NC_069499.1:312905870-312988370 GCF_027579735.1 Bombina bombina | reverse complement strand
CTATTTAGTGTCTCTGATGAGTAGAAGTTAATCTCTTGTCTCAGTGGCTAAAATATGATCTTACTGCTCAGCCCTTCTATACATTCTACCAACTTGAAAAAAAAACACCCAACAATTATTTAAAACAGTATTTTAATCCATCTGCTACAAAATGTATCAATGCCATCAGTAACTTTTACAGATATCTTTATTAAGTATTGTACTTTCTCTATTTCCTATTTTTCTTGCTAAAGATGGCAAGTGATTGATTTGGGAATACTTTCTTTGCTCTTTTTTTGACAAGGTACACAGAAGCAACTATCATCAAACTAATGGAAAAGTAACACATGCTCCAAAATTGTTTAAAGGTCCATTATAGTCCAAAAATAACATGCTCTAATCTGTTAGAGCATGTCATTTTAAGACTATCGACCCTAGAATATTGTGTGTTAACTCCCACAAAAGAGTTAAACACACAGTAGAAATGCCACTCAGTACTAGCAGAGCACTAGTGCCGCTGATTGGATAACAGATTGGAGCATGCAATTTTAGGACTACCCTTTATGTCTATCTAATACCAATTGCCTCATTAAAATTGTATGGGTAAACATTTTTTAGATGGATGAGGTAGATTAAGAAAATAGAACACTTGTTGTTGCCTGTTAGAATGCCTGTTTTCGGGGCAGTGCAATACCTCATTTGTCATTGGCTATTGCACCTTATAAAAGCTAAGTCATACTAATGCTTGTTTCTTTTTTTAATAATAACTGTAACAAAAGTGCATAGTATTATTTTTAATGGATGTCTTGTAAATACTATTTACTATGCTGGAGACAGCTCAATATTCAGGCATGTTGCTCAATGAATTTGATCCATGATGATTTTATTTACAGGCAGGTTACATCAATGTCAAACTAAAATAGAATGGCAGACAGGATAATTTGAGTCTGCTCTATGAATACCTGATTTCCATGTTCTGCACAGGAATAAGTATTTTTTTATGAGAAAAACGCAGGCAGTGTAATTTCTCTGAATTATTTCTGATGTCATTGTACAAACAGCATGGTGCACAAAGCTCTTGTTAGGCACAGCGACAACTGGAATCTAATCTGTAATTTCAAGTGTAAATTTCTAAACTCTGAACTCTCATGTTGAGTTGCAGTGAAGGGTCACATATGTTTGAATGCATAGTGTAAGGATTTGTGTATGTTTTAATATGATTTAAAGGGATACTAAACACATATTTTTACTTCCATGATTCAGATAGAGCATGCAACTTTAACCAACTTTCTAATTTTCTCCTATTATCAAAATAAATCTTCATTCTCTTGCTATCTTTATTTGAAAAGCTTAGGAGACGGCCCATTTTTGATTCAGCGCCTGGGTAGCGCTTGCTGATTGGTGGCTAAATGTAGCCTTCCTTATTTAATTGTTGGTACTCATTAATTCTGTTCCTGTATTTCATGTAGAAGATTTACCCCCTTTTTCTTTATTTATATTATAATTGATGTGCTCCAGTTTTCTCTGTAATAATGAGGAGAGAGAAAGATAGAGTGGAGAGAGGGGGAAGATAGAAGAAGGGGAGGTAGAGTGAGAAAGAGGAGAAATGTGGGAGAAAGAAAGAAAGTGAGAAGTGAAAGAGGGAGAGAAGGGAAAGATAGTGAAGAAAAAGAATAAAAAGCAAGAGGAGAAATCAAAGATGAGTGTAAAGAGGGGGGTAGAGGGGAAGAGAAAGGGAGAATGGATATAGAGGGAGTAGAGAGGTAGTGGAGCAAAAAAAATAGTAGAGAGAAATATGACAGAAAGAGCAGGTATAGAGTGTGAAGGGAGACTAAAAAGATAGAGGAGAGAGACTGGAGAAGAAGTAGTGAGGGACAGAGAAATGATGATAATGTGGCCTCTGTTTATGTTCCTTCTCTGACCCCAATTTTCCTCTGACTAGGCCTAACAAAATTCTGGTCAACCAATATATATATATATATATATACTCCATCAACAGCATGCACTCACTCCAATATTTGAGGTGTCTCCTCAAAGTGTAGAATAGAATTTCATGTATGAAGGAGGTTTTTTTTAAAAAAAATTATATTTTATTTCATATATATATATATATATGTCGACATTTCGGCTCACATGTAGAGCCTTCTTCAAGACAGTCTATAAATAGATAATAACACAAAATAAATCTAACATGTTGCAAACACCTGCACATGTAGACAAAATGCATCTTGAAAATGTAACAATAAAGCAATGAAACAATTATTGAATCACCAATTACCCCCATTTAAACCTAAAACAGCATGATTACAACTTCATATCTAGAATATTTACAGTTCATAGTATACATTAAAACAGCTTAATATAGTTATTCATCAGCAATGCTGTTTATCACGTACCTACTTTGATTTCCAATATAGATTAAACATAGTTTATACAGTATTATGGAGCTAAGAGTTTCTTATCATCAAAAGCTGGGACCTGACACATCATACGCTACAGAGTTATAACACTTATCACCTATGTAGCGTGTGCACTGAATATTGCAAGTGGCCGTCTAATGTCTAGGTATATCATGCAATTATATGTATAGAAGCCAGTACGAACAGTTAATAACCAGCAGAAAGGGAACTGTATATACACATTGATGAGCAATAACACCATAGGTAGAACAAAAAGTGTGCATAAAACAACAAGAAACAATGTTGCAAATTCACATACCTTAGTTACTAGTCGGCACAGCATATAACGCTACTCGCCCTGTAAAGTCTAGTGAAACAATACAGGGTTTCCCTATTGAAATACCCACTCTACGGACCCATGCCCCCATCACATATTCAACAAAGCAAGCAACATTATCGCCCCTGAACTCCTCCACACCATCAACTGCTCCATTAAAACCGGCACCTTCCCGGATGTCTGGAAGCACGCATAACTGAAACCCCTGCTGAAGAAAACCTCAGCAGACCACAAGGACCCGAATAACTACCGCCCCATCTCTCTACTCCCCTTCCCAGCCAAAGTCATAGAGAAGTCCATCAACTCGCAACTTATTGACCACATTGAGGCCAACCACACCCTGGACCACTCACAATCCGGTTTAAGAAGCAACCACAGCACCGAGACCGCCCTCCTTGCTGCCTCAGATGACATCCGCACCATGCTCGACCAAGGAGAAACCGCAGCACCTCATCCTCCTAGACCTCTCAGCAGCCTTCGACACTGTCGACCACAACACCCTCCACACCCACCTACAAGACGCCTGCATCCGCAGAAAAGTCCTGTAATGGATCACCTCCTTCCTCATGGGCAGGACCCAGAAAGTCAGACTCCCGCTCTTCTCCTCCAAACCCACACCAGTCAACTGTGGTGTACCACAAGGCTCTTCACTGAGCCCCACCCTCTTCAACATCTACATGGCCCCTTTCACAGCCATCATACAACGTCACAACCTCAACATTGTCTCCTATGCCGACGACACCCAGTTAATCATCTCACTCACCGAGATCCCACCACCGCCAAAAAGAATGTCAACGAAGGGCTGACAGCAGTCGCCGTCAGAATGAATGACAACCGGCTCAAACTGAACACAGACAAAACCGAAGTCCTCCTCCTCCTCTGCATGGGATAACTCCCTCCAAACCCAAATGACCACGCACGAAATCTAGGCTTCATCCTGGACTCCTCACTCTCCATGAACCGACAAATCAATGCCATCACCTCAACATGCTTCGCATCCTCCACCTTCTATGAAAAATCTTCAAGTGGATTCCTACCAAAACCAGAAAAACAGTCACCCACACCCTTGTCAGCAGCCGGTTGGACTACGGCAACGCACTCTATGCCGGCTTCACCATCAAACTCTAAAAGAGACTCCAACGACTCAGCCAGACTCATCCCCGACATTCCTCTCCAATGCCACATCACTGAACACCTAAGGAACCTTCACTGGCTCCCCATCAACAAGAGAATCACCTTCAAGCTCCTTACCCATGCGTCAAGAGTCTACACAACATCAAACCCAAATCAACCACCGCGTAAATTTCTATACCCCCGCCAGACAACTCTGATCGGCTGACCAAACACTTGCAGTCATCCTCCTCATCAGCAAATCCACAGCAGGTGCAAGATCCTTCTCCCACATGGCAGCAAAGACATGGAACACCCTCCCACTGCACCTCAGACAATCCACCTCCCTTACAAAGTTCATAAAGGACCTCAAAACCTTGCTTTTCGACTGAACGCCCATACCCTCCCCCCCCCCCACTCCTCCTATCTGCTTTCCCTTAGTGCCTTGAGACCCTCACGGGTGATTAGTTCATGCTCTATCTTTTTCCTTTTTCTTTTCTTTTTCTATTTTTTTCTTCTTATTCTCTGTTTCCTATCTTCTTCCTAGTCTCACCTCTTTTCAATCTCCCTATAAATGCTGTAAATGTTGTGTATTTTTTTGTTTTTTCTATAAGTCTCTTGTCGTAGGCTCTTTAGGTTTATTTTTGGTTTAATTTTTGCCCGTTTTAATTATGTTTTTATTTTTTATTTAATTTATTTATTTTCTATTTATGTTTTTTCTTAGTTTATTTTGGATTTACTTCTTGTTCCTCTTCGTATCTATATTAGTATTTTCATGCTATACCTCTTTTTAGCATATGTGAAATATGATATGCCTTGAGAGCGGGTAGCTAATATTATCAGCATAGTTATTAGCATTCATTGCTTAACATATTTATTAGCGCATAGACGGTATAACTGTTCTGCAAGTATGGTTTGCCAACATTTTTAACATTGTTTAGTATTTACTTATTTAAAGTACGGTCTAGTCAATTAGTTGTAGTGCATACTGATAGTATTTAGTAGTTTGTTTTTAAGTAAAGTTTCGTAGCACAGGTGTTAGTTATGTCTAAAGTTACATGGTAATGGTTATTGACAAATGCGGACAGGTTGCTAGGCAACAGGCGCCGTCTGACACGTGCACCGGGCCACGCACCTGCTGGACTTCACATGTGGGTTGATTGTTAATGAGGTAAGAGGTATTTAAATCCTTGCTTAAGGTTTGGTTAAATTGATTGTCTGAAGACAGGGAGTGTTTCCCCGAAACGTTACACATAAGGTAATAAAGTGTTTTCACCCCTTGTTAAATCCGGTGAGTGCCTTCTATATTTTGTTATATTTGCATATTTGTAGTGCACCTTGGTACAATAACCGTCGTTGAGAGTGCTAGGCCATACTGAACATATATATATATATATATATATATATATATATACATATAAATATATACATAACAATTTATGACCACCAACTAAAAAATCCAATACAGCAATATATAGGTATTTTTTTCTTGCACAGGCTAGCAAGCAGAACAAGTAAGTGAAAACAACTGACAGACAGATACCTTTATAATGGTCTTGAGTTATATCTTTATGGGATAAGGATTGGCTAAAACAAAAGTGAAACTTACATAATACTGGCTAACATAGGAACCTTACATACTACTCGCTAACATACACTTAGATTACGAGTCTTGCGTTAGCCTTAAAAAGCAGCGTTGAGAGGTCCCAACGCTGCTTTTTAACGCCCGCTGGTATTATGAGTCTTGCAGGTACAGGTGTACCGCTCACTTTTTTGGTCAGACTCGAAAATACCGCAAATCCACTTACGTCAATTGCGAATCCTATATTTTCAATGGGACTTGCATAACGCCGGTATTACGCGTTTTCTGAAAAGTGAGTGGTACAGCCTATCCTGTCAAGACTGATACCACATTTAAAAGTCAGTAGTTAAGAGTTTTATGGGCCAACGCCGTAGTATAAAACTCTTAACTAAAGTGCTAAAAAGTACACTAACACCCATAAACTACCTATTAACACGTAAACTGAGGCCCCCCCACATCGCAAACACTAAAAAATTATTTTTAACCCCTAATCTGCCGAACCGGACATCGCCGCCACTATAAAAAATATATTAACCCCTAAACCGCCGCACTCCCGCATTGCAAACACTAGTTAAATTTTCACAAGTGAACAGACACTAATTAAACAGCGCTAACTACCAAATAGGGCAAGAGTTCACAATCTCTATTGTTAACCAAAACACAGTCCTCCTATTGGGTCAACCTATACATGCACAATAATAGTCTTATAGCTCAAATGAACCTGAATATGCACTATATCTAAATTTAAAACAACAAAACATACACATCGATAATCCACTAACAATTGATATAAAAAGCAGATTGATTTGATAAAAACAGATACAATAAAAGCAAATGAACACAATTAAAGATTTTTAAAAGGATAATTACGAGACCTGATGCAGCTGCTTTACCGGTGGTGTCCTGCGTGCCTCCCGGAATACAATAGGATCCAAAAAATCTGTAGAAAAAAAGCGCAAACAGACTCAAGTGTAGATGTATAACATGAACACGCCACTCTAATGTTATGCACTTACAATGTAAAATACTTTATTGGGCGTTATAACAAATCCTCATCATCCAAGGTGAAATATAAAATGTAAACAGGAATAAAAAAACGTCCATGTACTGATAAAATCACTTCCTTCCTCCAAGTTAGTCTCTCAGTGTAGTTCTCACTGCGTGATTTGTTGGTCCCTCACGAGCTTCCGTACCCGTAGCTTGGATTGCAGATAGCCGTACTGAAAGATAGATGCCGGTGACTCTGTGTAAAGCACTACGGGTCCTCAGGAGACTCAGAATTAGTCTCAACGCGTTTCAACTGCCAACGTGCGGTCTTTTCAAGAGGTAATTTGTACAAATTGGGGGGGTATTGCACTTTTTTTTTACAGGTAATAGAGCTGATTACTTTGGGGCAATGCCCCGCAAAAGGCCCTTTTAAGGGCTGTTTGTAATTTAGTATAGGGTAGGGCTTTTTATTATTTTGGAGGGCTCTTTTATTTTATTATTGGGATTAGATTAGGTGTAATTAGTTTAAAAACTTGTAATTATTTTATTATTTTCTGTAATTTAGTGGGGGGGGTTTCGTACTTTAGATAATTTTTTAAATTGTATTTAATTGTATTTAAACAAAAAGGAAATAGCAGCCGCACTAAAAAGGCACCAGGGAGAAGGTCTGATAACACCAAAAATTTATTGAAACAGGTTAAAATAAGGTACATGGCAGGCAAACATCCTGACTAGTTTTGTGCTCACAGGAGCACTTAATCATAGGATACATTTGCATGTACAAACCCCCTATTTAAAGGGACAGCAAAATCAATTAATTAAACTCTAAATTAAAAACATTAGTACAAAAAGTACATAAAAACTGACAAATTTATATCTGTAAATCATATACATTACTGTGAAAAAAGAGAAACACTTGATAAACATAAATAATTGAAATTGGATGTAGACATTATTACGTTAACACCATTCACCTAAAATACATATTTTATTTTATTCATATGTGTATTTATGTTTTATATCTTAACTCTTTCATTCTTATTACTGTGTAACAAAGTAACAAAGATAAAGTAACTATGAAAGGGCTGTAAAAGTATACACATTGACCCCATAAAGAAAATCATGACAATAACATAAACCAGATTGGCATAGGTTAATAGTACACAGATGTCATGTAATAGGTCAAACAACACCAATACAGTTCCTATTCAAAAATTGCAATATTAATCCACATGAAGTTTGACATGGGGAAATCAGTACTTATTCAATTAAATCAGATCCCATTCACGATTGAGTCCTAAAGGAGATAGTGTTTTTAATTTATATCTCCAATACAACTCCTGTTTTAACAATAGTTTAAGCCTGTCATCCCCTCTTATTGGATGAAAAATTCTATCAATGACACAAACTTTCATATTAAATACATTGCTCATATGCATCAGATTAAAATGTTGTGCTATGGCTGATTCTTTGACATAATCTTTAGTGTCCCTGATATGTTCTCTTATCCTTGATCTCAACTCCCTGCTGGTAGTTTGACCTGTATATTGTAGGGATTCTGGGGAACAAAGTTTACACTCCAAAAGATAAACCACATAAGTGGTCCGACAATTAGCGTAGAATTTACTCATAAATCTATCTCCAGTTACTGTGCTATTGAAACCACTACCAATGTGTAATACATTGCAAGTGATACAAGGACCTAATCCACACCTATAGGTACCTTTTTTCTTTAGCCAATCACTGTTCTTACTCATTTCAGTGCATACTAAACTTGGAGATAATCTGGTCGATAGTGTAGAGGGTCTTTTAGAGACAAGTCTTCATTTATCTGTTAGTGAACTTAAAACAGGATAATCTTTGAGCATATTCATATTCTTTTTTTAAATATGACAAATCTGAAAGAATTGATTGGAATACTCAGTGGAGAAAACTATTCTCTCCTGGGTTATTGTCTACCTCTTTTCACATCCCTCAATAAGGTCTATTTGCATCATATTTCTTACCTCCATGTAGGTATTAATTAGATCTCTCCTATTATAGCCCCTATTAGTTAAACGTTCCATAAGAGCCTCTGCTTGTTTGTCAAAAAGATCAATGGAGTTCGTATTCCTAAGTAATCGCATAAATTGGCCCCTAGGAATAGAGCGTACCAAATGAGGTGGATGGCAAGACCGTGCATGCAGTATGGTGTTTCCTGCTATCGGTTTGCGAAAGGTGTCACTAACAATGACACCTTTATTACTATCACCTCGTAGGACCACATCAAGATTGTTCACTGATGTTAACTGTACTTCACCAGTGAAATTCAAGTTTAAATCATTACAATTTAGATACTCTAAAAAAACTGTGAAAGCTGAAAGGTTCTTTGACAATAAATAAAAGATCATTTATGAATCTCATATAAAACAAACGGCTAGATCACAAGTTTTTGTTGGTAAGGCTTGCGGGGCTAACGCTCCTTTTTTTCTTACCGCTCCCTTAAGCCAACACTGGTATTACGAGTTTTCTGAATGGCTGCGTTAGCCTCAGAAAAGTGAGCGTTGAGCAAAATTTAGCTCCACATCTCACCTCGATACCAGCGTTGCTTACGGTAGCGGTAAGTTGGCAAAACGTGCTTGTGCACGATTTCCCCATAGGAAACAATGGGGTTGAGCTGGGTGGGAAAAAAAACTTACACCTGCAAAAAAGCAGCGTTCAGCTCCTAACGCAGCCCCATTGTTTCCTATGGGGAAATAAAAGTTATGTCTGCACCTAACATGAACCCTGAGTCTAAACACCCCTAATCTTACACTTATTAACCCCTAATCTGCTGCCCCCAACATCGTTGCCACCTACATTATATTATTAAACCCTAATCTGCCGCTCCGGACTTTGCCGCCACCTACAATATACTTATGAACCCCTAATCTGCTGCCCCTAACATCACCGAACCCTACATTATATTTATTAACCCCTAATCTGCCACCTCCAACATCGCTGCAACTATATTAAATTTATTAACCCCTAATCTGCCGTCACCAACGTCGCCGCCACTATAATAAAGTTATTAACCCCTAAACCTAAGTCTAACCCTAACCCTAACACCCCCCTAACTTAAATATAATTTAAATTAAACAAAATTAATTTAACATAATTAAATAAATTAATCCTATTTAAAACTAAATACTTACTGATAAAATAAACCATAAGCTACCTACAATACAACTAATAGTTGCATTGTAGCTATCTTAGGATTTATATTTATTTTACAGGCAACTTTGTATTTATTTTAACTAGGTACAATAGTTATTAAATAGTTATTAACTATTTAATAACTACCTAGCTAAAATAAGTACAAAATTACCTGTAAAATAAAACCTAACCTAAGTTACAATTACACCTAACACTACACTATCATTAAACAAATAACCTAAACTACCTACAATTAATTACAATTAAATTATGAAAAAAACACTAAATTACAGAAAATAAAAAAAGAATTACAAGAATTTTAAACTAATTACACCTAATCTAATCCCCCTAATAAAATAAAAAAGCCCCCAAAATAATAAAATTTCCCTACCCTATACTAAATTACAAATAGCCCTTAAAAGGACCTTTTGCGGGGCATTGCCCAAAAGTACCCCCCCCAACATTACAACCCACCACCCACACACCCCTACTCTAAAACCCACCCAATCCCCCCTTAATAAAACCTTACACTAACCCTCTGAAGATCACCCTACCTTGAGCCGTCTTCACCCAGCCGGGCACAAGTGGTCCTCCAGAGGGTCCGAAGTCTTCATCCGATCGGGGCAGAAGAGGTCCTCAAGATGGCTTCATCCATGCTACATCTTTTATCTTCATCCTTCCGGAGCGGAGCGGGTCTATCTTCAATCCAGCCGACGCAGAGCATCCTCTTTAAACGAAGTCCTAACGAAGAGTGAAGGATCCTTTAAATGACGTCATCCAATATGGCGTCCCTTGAATTCCGATTGGCTGATAGAATCCTATCAGCCAATAAGAATTAAGGTAGGAAAATTCCTATTGGCTGATGCTATCAGCCAATAGGATTGACCTCGCATTCTATTGGCTGATTGGAACAGCCAATAGAATGCAAGGTCAATCCTATTGGCTGATTGGATAGGATTTTTCCTACCTTAATTCCGATTGGCTGATAGGATTCTATCAGCCAATCGGAATTCAAGGGACACCATCTTGGATGATGTCATTTAAAGGAACCTTCGTTCTTCGTTAGGACTTCGTTTGAAGAGGATGCTCCGCGTCGGCTGGATTTAAGATGGACCCGCTCTGCTCCGGAAGGATGAAGATAGAAGATGCAGCCTGGATGAAGTCTTCTGCCGCCTGGAAGACCTCTTCTGCCCCGATCGGATGAAGACTTCGGACCCTCTAGAGGACCACTTTTGCCCTGCTGGGTGAAGACGGCACAAGGTAGGGTGATCTTCAGGGGGTTAGTGTTAGGTTTTTTTAAGTGGGGATTGGGTGGGTTTTAGAGTAGAGGTGTGTGTGGGTGGTGGGTTGTAATGTTGGGGTGGTATTGTATTTTTATTTTACAGGTAAAAGAGCTGATTACTTTGAGGCAATGCCCAGCAAAAGGCCCTTTAAAGGGCTATTTGTAATTTAGGATAGGGTAGGGAAATTTTATTATTTTGGAGGGCTTTTTTATTTTATTAGGAGGATTAGATTAGCAGTAATTAGTTACAAATTCTTGTAATTCTTTTTTTATTTTCTGTAATTTAGTGTTTTTTTCGTAATTTAGTTTATTTAATTTAATTGTAATTAATTGTAGGTAGTTTAGGCAATTAGTTTAATGATAGTGTAGTGTTAGGTGTAATTGTAACTTAGGTTAGGGTTTATTTTACAGGTAATTTTGTACTTATTTTAGCTAGGTAGTTATTAAATAGTATTGTACCTAGTTAAAATAAATACAAAGTTGCCTGTAAATAAATCCTAGGGGTTTATAGGTATAATGTAGGTGGCGGCGATGTCCGGTCAGCAGATTAGGGGTTAAAAATATTTATTTTAGTGTTTGTGATTTGGGAGGGCCTCGGTTTAGGGGTTAATAGGTAGTTTATGGGCTTTTTAGCACTTTAGTTAAGAGCTTTATGTTCCGGCGTTAGCCCATAAAACTCTTAACTACTGACTTTTAAATGCAGTAGGAGTCTGGACAGGAGAGGGTCTACCGCTCACTTCTTCCAAGACTCTTAATACCAGCGTTAGGCAAATCCCATTAAAAGATAGGATACGTAATTGACGTAAGGGGATTTGCGGTAGCCTCGAGCCGTGGAAGAAAAGTGAGCGGTACACCTGTACCTGTCAGACTTGTAATACCAGCGGGCTTTAAAAAGCAGCGTTGGGACCTCTCAACGCTGCTTTTTAAGGCTGACGCCAAACTCGTGATCTAGGTGAAAATTTGTTCACTGAAAGGATTCTGTGCTATATACAAATATGCATCTTCCCACCATCCTACGTACAGATTTGCGAACGAGGGGGCACATTTTGTCCCCATCGCCGTTCCGCAAATATTTAAGTAAAAATCTTTATTGAACATACAAAAATTTAATTGTATTTAGTTTAGGTAATTAATTTAATTATAGTGTAGTGTTAGATGTAATTGTAACAGGTTAGGATTTATTTTACAGGTAAATTTGAATTTATTTTAACTAGGTAGCTATTAAATAGTTAATAACTATTTAATAACTATTCTACCTAGTTAAAATAAATACAAAGCTGCCTGTAAAATAAAAATAAATCCTAAACTAGCTACAATGTAACTATTAGTTATATTGTAGCTATCTTAGACCTAGATTTGGAGTTTGGCGGTAGCCGTGAAAACCAGCGTTAGAGGCTCCTAACGCTGGTTTTAGGCTACCGCCAGTATTTGGAGTCACTCAAAATAGGGTATAACGCTCACTTTTCAGCCGCGACTTTTCCATACCGCAGATCCCCTTACGTCAATTGCGTATCCTATCTTTTCAATGGGATCTTTCTAACTCCGGTATTTAGAGTCGTTTCTGAAGTGAGCGTTAGACATCTAACGACAAAACTCCAGCCGCAGGAAAAAAGTCAGTAGTTAAGAGCTTTCTGGGCTAACGCCGGTTTCTAAAGCTCTAAACTACTGTACTCTAAAGTACACTAACACCCATAAACTACCTATGTACCCCTAAACCGAGGCCCCCCCCACATCGCCGACACTTGAATACATTTTTTTAACCCCTAATCTGCCGACCGCCACCTACGTTATCCTTATGTACCCCTAATCTGCTCCCCCTAACACCGCCGACCCCTGTATTATATTTATTAACCCCTAATCTGCCCCCCTCAAGTCACCGCCACCTGCCTACAATAATTAACCCCTAATCTGCCGACCGCAAAGCGCCGCCACCTACGTTATACTTATGTACCCCTAATCTGCTGCCCCTAACACCGCCGACCCCTATATTATATTTATTAACCACTAATCTGCCCCCCTCAACGTCGCCTCCACCTGCCTACACTTATTAACCCCTAATCTGCCGAGCGGACCTGAGCGCTACTATAATAAAGTTATTAACCCCTAATCCGCCTCACTAACCCTATAATAAATAGTATTAACCCCTAATCTGCCCTCCCTAACATCGCTGACACCTAACTTCAATTATTAACCCCTAATCTGCCGACTGGAGCTCACCGCTACTCTAATAAATGTATTAACCCCTAAAGCTAAGTCTAACCCTAACACTAACACCCCCCTAAGTTAAATATAATTTACATCTAACGAAATTAATTAACTCTTATTAAATAAATTATTCCTATTTAAAGATAAATACTTACCTGTAAAATAAATCCTAATATAGCTACAATATAAATTATAATTATATTATAGCTATTTTAGGATTAATATTTATTTTACAGGTAACTTTGTATTTATTTTAACCAGGTACAATAGGTATTAAATAGTTAAGAACTATTTAATAGCTAAAATAGTTAAAATAATTACAAAATTACCTGTAAAATAAATACTAACCTAAGTTACAATTAAACCTAACACTACACTATCAATAAATTAATTAAATAAACTACCTACAATTACCTCCAATTAACCTAACACTACACTATCAATAAATTAATTAAATACAATTCCTACAAATAAATACAATTAAATAAACTAGCTAAAGTACAAAAATAAAAAAATATTTACAAACATAAGAAAAATATTACAACAATTTTAAACTAATTACACCTACTCTAAGCCCCCTAATAAAACAACAAAGCCCCCCAAAATAAAAAATGCCCTACCCTATTCTAAATTACTAAAGTTAAAAGCTCTTTTACCTTACCAGCCCTGAACAGGGCCCTTTGCGGGGCATGCCCCAAGAAGTTCAGCTCTTTTGCCTGTAAAAGAAAACATACAATACCCCCCCCCCAACATTACAACCCACCACCCACATACCCCTAATCTAACCCAAACCCCCCTTAAATAAACCTAACACTAAGCCCCTGAAGATCATCCTACCTTGTCTTCACCTCACCGGGTATCACCGATCGGTCCTGGCTCCGATATCTTCATCCAACCCAAGCGGGGGCTAGACATCCACTGAAGAAGTCCAGAAGAGGGTCCAAAGTCTTCATCCTATCCGGGAAGAAGAGGCGATCCGGACCGGCAACCATCTTGATCCAAGCGGCATCTTCTATCTTCATCCGATGACGACCGGCTCCATCCTGAAGACCTCCACTGCGGACCCATCTTCTTCCGGCGACGTCCAACTGAAGAATGACGGTTCCTTTAAGGGACGTCATCCAAGATGGCGTCCCTCGAATTCCGATTGGCTGATAGGATTCTATCAGCCAATCGGAATTAAGGTAGGAATATTCTGATTGGCTGATGGTCCTCTCGTTAAGGTGCTCCCTAATTCTCGCTCATACCTCCCTAGAGGTGCACCCTACGTACTGTAATCTGCACTGCTGGCATGTCACCAAATACACTGCATATTCAGTTCTACAGTTTGTACACTTTTGACATTCATAAACTTTATGCGTCTTTGAGGATTGAAATACCTTACTGACTGTTGTATATTTACAAGCCGTGCAACTCCCTGTGCCACATCTATAGTGCCCTTTACAACTTAGCCAGCTACTTTCCTTCTTAGGTTTTTTCAACATACTGGGTGATATCATGTTGCCAATTGTGACATTCCTTCTTGAGACAAATCTACATCCCTTATCAACCACATTTTTCAATACATCATCTCCTCTCAGTATCCGCAAATTCTTTTTGATAATATTGCAGATTTCATTAAACTGACTGGTGAAAGTCGTTACAAATGTGATTTCACTTTTGTCTTTTTGTTTGGGGGGTTAAGGCTTTAACAGCATACCTCTCGGTATGCCATTGACTTCCTTTAAAGCTTTATTTATTGGGCCCTCCGGATAGCCCCTCTCTCTCAGTTTCTGAACCAATTTTGTACTTTCGGTCACGTAATCAGTCTTCTGTACAATTACATTTTGCTCTGATTAGTTGACCTTTTGCCACACCATAATGCAAATGGTGTGGATGGCTACTCCTTGCATGGATTAGAGAGTTAGCTGAGATGGGTTTTGTATACAGTTTAGTTTTGACCCCACTGGCAATGACATCACCAATTAATGTTATATCCAGGTAGTCCACCTGATTTTTATCAAAACAATAAGTGAAGGACAGGCCTACTTCATTGCTATTAAGGTATGACACAAACTTTTCGCTAGATTCTCCGCTGCCCATCCATATGAACAGCAGGTCATCTATATAGCGCTTATAACCTACTATCTGCTCCCCATAAGGATTACCATCTGCAAATTGTAACTTAGGTTAGTATTTATTTTACTGGTAATTTTGTAATTATTTTAACTATTTTAGCTATTAAATAGTTCTTAACTATTTAATAGCTATTGTACCTGGTTAAAATAAATACAAAGTTACCTGTAAAATAAATATTAATCCTAAAATAGCTATAATATAATTATAATTTATATTGTAGCTATATTAGGATTTATTTTACAGGTAAGTATTTATCTTTAAATAGGAATAATTTATTTAATAAGAGTTAATTAATTTCGTTAGATGTAAATTATATTTAATTTAGGGGGGTGTTAGTGTTAGGGTTAGACTTAGCTTTAGGGGTTAATACATTTATTAGAATAGCGGTGAGCTCCGGTCGGCAGATTAGGGGTTAATAAGTGTAGGCAGGTGGAGGCGACGTTGTGGGGGGCAGATAAGGGGTTAATAAATATAATACAGGGGTCGGCGGTGTTAGGGGCAGCAGATTAGGGGTACATAAGGATAACGTAGGTGGCGGCGCTTTGCGGTCGGCAGATTAGGGGTTAATTATTGTAGGTAGCTGGCTGCGACGTTGTGGGGGGCAGATTAGGGGTTAATAAATATAATATAGGGGTCGGCGGTGTTAGGGGCAGCAGATTAGGGGTACATAGGGATAATGTAAGTAGCGGCGGTTTACGGAGCGGCAGATTAGGGGTTAAAAATAAAATGCAGGTGTCAGCGATAGCGGGAGCGGCAGATTAGGGGTTAATAAGTGTAAGGTTAAGGGTGTTTAGACTCGGGGTACATGTTAGAGTGTTAGGTGCAGACGTAGGAAGTGTTTCCCCATAGCAAACAATGGGGCTGCATTAAGAGCTGAACGCGGCTTTTTTGCAGGTGTTAGGTTTTTTTTCAGCTCAAACAGCCCCATTGTTTCCTATGGGGGAATCGTGCACGAGCACGTTTTTGAGGCTGGCCGCGTTCCTAAGCAACTCTGGTATTGAGAGTTGAAGCTGCGTTAAAAATGCTCTACGCTCCTTTTTTGGAGCCTAACGCAGCCTTTATGTGGACTCTCAATACCAGAGTTATTTTTATGGTGCGGCCAGAAAAAAGCCGGCGTTAGTTTTTCGGGTCGTTACCGACAAAACTCCAAATCTAGCGGTTAGGGTTTATTTTATAGGTAAGTATTTAGTTTTAAATAGGAATAATTTAGTTAATGATAGTTATTTTATTTAGATTTATTTAAATTATATTTAAGTTAGGGGGGTGTTAGGGTTAGACTTAGATTTAGGGGTTAATATGTTTATTATAGTGGTGGCGACATTGTGGGCAGCAGATTAGAGGTTAATAAATGTAGTTAGGTTGCGGCGACATTGGGGGTGGCAGATTAGGGGTTAATAAATATAATGTGGGTGTTGGCGATGTTGGGGGCAGCAAATTAGGGGTTCATAAACATAATGTAAGTTGCGGCGGTGTCCGGAGCCTCAGATTAGGGGTTAATAATATAATGCAGGTGTCGGCGATGTTGTGGGAGGCAGATTAGGGGTTAATAAGTGTAAGATTAGGGGTATTTAGACTTGGGGTTCATGTTAGGGCGTTCGGTGTAGACATAAAAGTATTTCCCCATAGGAATCAATGGGGCTGCGTTAGGAGCTTTACGCTGCTTTTTTGCAGGTGTTAGGTTTTTTTTCAGCCGGCTCTCCCCCTTTAATTCCTATGGGGAAATCATGCACGAGCACGTTTTGCCAGCTCACCGCTACCGTAAGCTGCGCTGGTATTGAGGTGAGATGTGGGTTTGTAAAAACCTGTAACACCAGCGTTGTCTGTAGGTGAGCGGTGAGGGAAAACTGCTTGTTAGCACCGCACAGCATTACCGACAAAACTCGTAAACTAGCCGATAGGAAGCTTACATACTACTGGGCAACATAGGAAGATAACATACAACTGGCTAACATAGAAAGCTTACCTACTACTGGCTAACATAGGAAGCTTACATACTACTGGATAACATACTAAGCTTACATACTACTGGCTAACATAGGAAGCTTACATACTACTGGCAAACATAGGAAGCTTACATACTACTGGCTAACATAGGAAGCTTACATACTACTGGATAACATAGGAAGAGGAGACACCAGGAGCAGCTCTCTTATGGCTTGAAAAAGGCTCTTCTGAGCTGAAACTTGTTGCCGATAGCAGATTGCTCCGTTCTGAAACATTGGAACCACCGGAAAAACCAGAAACATACACGTCATCCCCGCATTAGACACGGACTAACTTTCTGGTGTCCTAGGAACACTTGATGAAGCTTTGCACCAGGAAAATACACTATTATTCCTAAACACGGAAAGGTGAATCAGCTCTTAAGAAACCAAAGATAAGGTACTAAAGGAGATTATAATACAAGTAAAAGGAGATTACAAGTAATTGAAAGACTGTTGCACATATATGCTAAATACATCTGCTTTAATAAAACAGCTATACCAAAGACTCTACAAAACCAATGTGTACATAAGATCCTACAAAGCATTCATAAGGATAGACACAAATAAACTCACACAGATTAAGTTACCCTGCATCTGTGCTTGTATTACAAAGATTTGGTATATACAGTGGGGCAAAAAAGTATTTAGTCAGCCACCAATTGTGCAAGTTCTCACACTTAAGAAGTTGAGAGAGGCCTGTAATTTTCATCATAGGTATACCTCAACTATTAGAGACAAAATGTGGATAAGCAAAAAAAGAGATGGGTGGTGTGAGTGCTAGTCAAGTGGTTAAAACTTAAATCCCTTGTGTGGTCTGGTAAATCTCAAATTACAGACTATTAGACAGAGAAGTAGGAAAAGGTTTGGGATAAGCGCTCTAGCAGGTAGAGCTAACCAGAAGATTATATATATAAAATAAAATGAAATAAAATGAAATAACAAAAGGACCCAATGTTACTAGGCAATAAAAAAGTTACTTTAAAGTTAATTCATATAGCGGTTTTGGGCAAATATCATGTTAATACATACAGAATTGCAGAAGATGCCGGCATCTAAAAAATATATATAGAAAACATCAAAAATGTATTAAAAAACAACAAGGGGATCGGCCGATATATTTAAATTAAAACACAAGTATAAAAGTTCACTGTTGAGGTTCTACGAGAAAATATATAGTGAACAGTAAAAATGTATCTATGAATAAACTTGATTATGGCAGATAACTCTTATCAAAGTAATCTTAGCTAACTATATATTACCAATACTTCGGTTAAACAGTTAGGTTTTTGAGCACAGTGTATGATGAGGGCATCTAATCTGTTAGCCGTTAGGAGTAACTGTGAATGATGAGTCGTGAGGTTTGACGTCACGTCACCTGACTAGTAATTTTCCTCCAATCACTATAGTGAGCTTAAACACAGTGATTTTTAAATAAGTCCAGTTGGAAATAAACAATTGTATCAAAGTATAATTGATGTATAACAGTTAGTAGCGATACTTGCAAATGTCCGATGTCCAACAGTCCTTTCCAAGATATGTAACAAATTTGTTGTATTAGCGATTCTGGATTATATGATGTGTTAATCCGTTCTTTTCTTGTATCCGTTTTGCAAAGTTGGTCTATTATTTGGTAAAGCTCCTAAGCACCTTGTTGTTATCTGTGCTGTTGTATTGAATAGGGCTATGATGGGAGCAAGATGAAACAGAGAGGCACGCAGGAATTATTCATACATCCATCTCAGTGTTTAATTAAAGAGATAGAAATGAACCTGTTTGCAGTGCCGGTGGAACAGTTCAGCAAGTAGATGGCTTTAAATCAAATTAGAATTGTTACACACAGGGATTATTCATATGTCTTCTCTCTATATATATCATAGAGATAGAGATGAACCTGTGAGTTGTAACAGTATTGCCAATAAATATCAGAGAGCAGAAGTAAGCAAATCTACGCATTTCGGCAGTGTTAGCTGCCTTTATCAAGATCTTCATCATACACTGTGCTCAAAAACCTAACTGTTTAACCAAAGTATTGGTAATATATAGTTAGCTAAGATTACTGTGATAAGAGTTATCTGCCATAATCAAGTTTATTCATAGATACATTTTTACTGTTCACTATATATTTTCTCGTAGAACCTCAACAGTGAACTTTTATACTTGTGTTTTAATTTAAATATATCGGCCGACCCCCTTGTTGTTTTTTAATACATTTTTGATGTTTTTTATATATATTTTTTAGATGCCGGCATCTTCTGCAATTCTGTATGTATTAACATGATATTTGCCCAAAACCGCTATATGAATTTACTATAAAGTAACTTTTTTATTGCCTAGTAACATTGGGTCCTTTTGTTATTTAATTTTATTTCATTTTATTTTATATATATAATCTTCTGGTTAGCTCTACCTTTTCCTACTTCTCAGACAAAATGTGGAAAGAAATCCAGACAATCACATTGTCTTATTTGGAAAGAATTTATTTGCAAATTATGGTGGAAAATAAGTATTTGGTGAATATCAAAAGTTCATCTCAATACTTTGTTATATATCCTTTGTTGACAGAGGTCAAATGTTTTCTGTAAGTCTTCACAAGGTTGTCACACACTGTTGCTGGTATGTTGGCCCATTCCTGCATGCAGATCTCCTCTAGAGCAGTGATGTTTTGGGGCTGTCGCTGGGCAACACAGACTTTCAACTCCCTCCAAAGGTTTTCTATGGGGTTGAGATCTGGAGACTGGCTAGGCCACTCCAGGACCTTGAAATGGTTTCATCTGACCATATGACATTCTCCCAATCTGCTTCTGGATCATCCAAATGCTCTCTAGCATACTTCAGACAGGCCCGGACATGTACTGACTTAAGCAGGGGGACACGTCTGGCACTGCAGGATCTGATTCTCTTGCGGCGTAGTGTGTTACTGATGGTAGCCTTTGTTACGTTGGTCCCTGCTCTCTGCAGGTCATTCACTAGGTCCCCCTGTGTGGTTCTGGGATGTTTGCTCACCGTTCTTGTGATCATTTTGACCCCACGGGGTGAGATCTTGCGTGGAGCCCCAGATCGAGGGAGATTATCAGTGGTCTTGTATGTCTTCCATTTTTTAATTATTGCTCCCACAGTTGATTTCTTCACACCAAGCTGCTTGCCTATTGCGGATTCAGTCTTCCCAGCCTGGTGCAGGTCTACAATTTTGTTTCTGGTGTCCTTCGACAGCTCTTTGGTCTTCACCATAGTGGAGTTTGGAGTGTGACTGTTTGAGGTTGTGGACAGGTGTCTTTTATACTGATAACAAGTTCAAACAGATGCCATTAATACAGGTAATGAGTGGAGGACAGAGGAGCCTCTTAAAGAAGAAGATACAGGTATGTGAGAGCCAGAAATCTTGCTTGTTTGTAGGTGACCAAATACTTATTTTCCACCATAATATGCAAATAAATTCTTTCCTAATCAGACAATGTGATTTTCTGGATTTGTTTCCACATTTTGTCTCTCATAGTTGAGGTATACTGTAAGGTGTATAATCCCACGGGGGGGTGTCAGCGCAGGCCAAAGCCTGGGGCCTAGTGTACCACCTGAGGCATATGTAGATTATCTGATAAGGGCCCCTTAGAATGACTCAGACCACGCAGCATTATGATCGAAAGCCAATTCTGTTTATTGCACAGTGCAAGCCTTTCTTATAGTGATATACAGGGTTAAGGGGATGACACGTTAGGACCGCGTCATCTTACACAGTTATACAGAGCAATTTACAAGGAAAAACTGGAACATGAGTTTCTCATAACAATATTTACAGAGTCATAACAAACTACCATCTGCAGAGACAACCGAGTGTCTAAAGCCTCTTGTTTACATTATCTTATTCTATCTTACTTCTAGGCATTAGGCCAGGGTACATTGGCAAGGCCGAATAGCTAAAGAAACTCATAACATGCATATAATTCTCACTGCATAATACCCCAGTATAATAAAGTCTATTCATTACAAAATGGCTGCGAGGAACAAGATGGCTGCGAAGAACAAGATGGCTGCCATCAGGTTCATATTACCCCTAACATACCATCCTTTTATTCTAACAGAATAACATAAAAATAGACAGGCATAGAAAATTAGTAAAGCCTTATATTATGGTAACAGAACTCTATAAGAATACTAAAGAGAAAAATATTCACATGTCGTGATATACTTTTATAGGCTAATTGTCACTGCATATAGGTACAGTCCCTCCAATACCTTCCATCTATCCTCCAGCCTTCCCAGAACTACCGGTCTACCAGCACAGAGACCCAACCAGCCCCCATCTACCCCCAAACAACGCTGCATCTTCTATCTCTCCACCTGCATTGCTAGCACCCCCCCAATATGTCCAACAGTTCCTTTTCCACAGTAAAGCATGACATAGCAACAGCACAACTGTCTCTAGGTGGCCTCTGATCACTTTAAGAACAGTCTTTGTCCATTTGAGAGCGCTGCACCTTGACACTTTGCTAAAATACAGTTCTCCAACAGTTCATTTGCAGTAGGGGTGCTTATCCACGGTTCTTCCGCAGGGAGATACTGGAAATCTGATGGTTTGTTCATGGGGTAGACAAGGCAGCCAGTGGATACCCATGGCAAGCAGACACTCGAGTCACAGGGAGTCTAGGAAGCAAACAGAAACAGTACAGGATGAGTACACACCGCAATACAATCACAATTATGTCCAAATAAAACGTCACTTTCATCCTATGTCATTTAAAATCAAACAAAACATTGTTGATATATAATACAACCTAAATACATTGACATTTCTCAGAGAATAATTTACAACTTCTCTATATACTTTTAAATGATACTTCATGAATACTACGCAAGTGAAAACCTGTCAGACTTCCTCAAGGGCCTGAATGTTTATGCTAAAACTTATGCTAAGGCCTGCCCTGTAGTAAGAATGGAAAAAAGAAAACAGTCAATGAAAATAAATGAATTTCTTTACAATATCACTTTGAACTTCTAAAAAATAAAAGAACCTTGTGTTGCTTTATTCTGGATGGCTGCTATCTATAATGCTTATAATTCTCCAACCTAAATTCTCTCACACTCCTATATGAGGAAAGCATACAAACAGAACATCATTTAAAACTACAAGCTCTTTTAAAGGTAAACACATCTTTATGGTAAGAATTACTCTCTTTGACAAACATCAGGAATGACCAAATTCACTTTGCAGATACCATACTAATTAAAAAAAAAGGGAAAAAATACCTTTGCTTTCATAAACTATAATTATGCTATTCCCTGAAACATTTCTCTGTATATTTACTATAAAGTTCTAGCTTAGACGTGTCCTCCTTATGTTCTAAAGGGTGAAGGGTCTAAAATATTATGCTATATTGCAGCATTTTCCTTGAACATATTTTCTATACTCAGTGGGCCATTCAATAGGGTACAATACTGCAAAGTTCACAGTTACCTTTATCCAAAAAGTTACTATGTTAAGCACATAAACTACAATGTGCACTAATACCAATGAAGCATATGATTTCTTAGACCAAATATGATCAATAAAAATAAAACAAATACAAGAAAATACAAAACAAGCAATATAAGGAATGGAGTTAAAACAATACTCCCCTAATTTAATTGGTTGATCCTGTAACAGCATAACAGGACTTCCATATCGAGCGGTAAGGCACAGTCCAGAGAAGGATAGTCTTTATGTCCTGAAGACACACATCAGAGAAAACAGTCATGGATTACCCAGAGTCCAGTTCTGGGGCTGGTACCAGCATGCAAAGCAAAGAATGGATCCAAAGATAGTTCAGTAACTTTTTTTACTGCAGTATGATGGTTAAAACAAGCTTGACAAAAGGTCTTTCATCTTTATCTTTTCTTTAAAGGTTTACTTGCTTTCAATCTTTAATCTTTTGAAGAGTGCACTTATGGAATTTTGCCTGTACAGATTTTACCTAAATATGGAAACTCAAAAATAATTCAGTTAGTGTGTTTCAATCTCTGAAGACAGCTTCATGATCTCATCCTGCAAATACAAATATAGTGTTAAGAACCAAAATAGAAAAATAAAACATTTTAGGCATCTGAAATTAACACAATAACATTGTACGAGGAGATTCAAAACGTTTTAGGTTCACCTCCTAAAAATAATCACCTCCATTACATAAAGATATTCATCAATACTCATCAATACTTCCCCCATGTTTGCGTAAAACATCTCATGTGACACGCAAACACAAGATAACAAGAAACTAAACGATAAATCATGCACTCCACTCATGCAGAGACAATTCTCAATAGCAAGCAAAATTAAATACACTTCACAATTCAATATGCTGTCCACAAAAGAGAAAAACATAACAAACAATGAAAACCAATCGTTCTTGTCTTACACAAAACGAAACATTAGCTGCTGACACAAATTTCAAACAACCACAATTAACTTAGAATGCAACACATATTCTGACATTCGCTGAAATGCAACACACTCAGAACATGACAAACAATTAAAAACATCCACTATGTACAAAACTTTAATATCACACAAAGAAAGCAATCACAGCAGATGCCCAAGAAACTTAAGTTGCAGATTGCACAAATAAAATTGCGCTTATTTGGGAAATATCAGATAATCACAGTAGCCACTGTTAAAGGGACATTCTAGGATAAATGAAAATTCATTATTCAGATAGGACTTTTAATTTTAACCAACCTTCCTAGATTAAACCAAACATAGGTAGGCTCATATGCTAATTTTTTAAACCTTTGAGGACTGCCTCTTATCACAGGCTGTATAAATCTCATTACAACACCAAGAGACAGAATACACGTAAGCCATATAAATAAAACCAAAACTGTGAACAGATAAATTAGCTAGTTATATAAATGCAGTAGAATCAGATAAAATGTGCATCATTTGTTTTAGGGGTGTTTATTTGTAGACACCTTATAGACCACGGCTTAGCTATTAAGCAGCAATCAAAGTCATTGCAATAATAGTGGTAGACTAGTTAATAACCAAATAACTATATATTTTAAAGTGTCACTGAAATCACTTCATTAAATAATATCTCATTTATTTATTGAACGCAGTGGGGGTTATTTTAAATAACAAAGAGTTATATCTGTGAGATACAGTTTGACAGCCACAGAAATAAAATTATCATTTTTTAAGCTATATTCTATGACAGAATATAATATAAATTCTTGTTTCTTTGTAGTGAGCAATTTATAGTTATCATTTTTTATAACATAGAACACCAGTACTGCCGCTTTAAATGTACAGTGCAAATTGTTCTTTCTGTAACAAAGCCAAACACAAGAGAGAAACTTCTTTTCTTTTTTTTTTAAAGAAAACCAAAACATGCACAGTGTTATCAGTCTTTCTCAAGGATAGTGAGGCAAGCTCAAAGTTTCATTTCTACTTAAAGGAGAAACACTGTTTACTGCTTAAAAATATAAAATTCACACTAAAACTTGATAAATGCTAATTAGTTTAACCACAACAAAATTATTGGATTTAACGTTGTATATAATTTGATATTCCCCATTCTGCAGCTCTCCAGCCAAATATAACAACCACATATAACACAAAAAAAATAAGCTTTCTGAAAAAGAAATACTAATACAATTTCCCCTTTAAATTAATCCCAATGATCCTTATAATAAAAAAAATGTATACTGACGTTCATTAAATAGCCTAAACAAGCATAAGCAGCATAAGAACGCACTCACAGTGGGATGCAGGCTAATTAAAGGGACATTTTAACCAAATTAAAAATAATCTTTAATTGAAACTGCTAACACAGTGAAATATACTAGTGTTAGGCTTACAGTAAACCTCATCGTCTTTTATGTAAATATTCCCTTAAATTCTCAGATGTTATACCAGTTTTCCTGTATCCCTTTAAATATTTTCTCTCCTGTTTTTTCTGGGTTTTTTTTTTCTTTTCTGTCCGCTAGTCTCACGGATCCCTACACTAAAATTGTAGACAACTTATCACTTCAGTTTGCATTACAGAGAGAATTAAGTTATGCTGCAAAAAAAAAAATATCTGCTATCTGAACAGGAAATTTTAAAATAAATATATACAAAGAAAGGTCTCTAAAAATATATTTAGCAAACTACTAATACAGGGTTATTGCACTGGTTCTTTAAATAATAAAATGACAATTTTCTATTGCTCCGTCTACGCACTGAGCTCTGATTTTCCAGACAAATATAAGATAATATGCCGCTTGTATAACAAGTCATGGACAATACATTAATAGCAACACCTTGTTACAGTGAACCGTCCCTTTAAGGACTAACCATTCATCACTCAAATTACATATGTATATCCTAACCATAATTTAGGCTGCTTGTATGATTTACCACACCAATTTCACCTCTGTACTGTAGCATGACCTGCAGATTAATTTACTTGCAACAAAAACGGACGCCCTTTTAGAAAAACTTTCAATTACAGCCTATAAATATATTTCATTGTGTGCACCCACGCCGTGCACAGACCTTACAAATACAACATACGTTAACCCATTAATCATACCAGAAACAGTTTCATATTTACCAAAGCGTGACAAAAAATCCCACACCATCGCACTTTCAAAGCCGTTACTTCACTTGCAAAAACAATATCATATCTTTACATGCCGAACAACAATTATCACTTAAAACTAAAACTGCATATGAATACCACATACTTAAAACATGCTAGTGACTTTAAAATACAGGTATATAAAATAACATGACCAAATATCTTCTAAAAACGTCTGATTTCCCAGCAGAGAAACAGAAGGAAACATTATTACGATACATACACACAAGTTCATTTCATCTCGCATACCAAAGATTCACTCCCTTTTTTCCTTTCTCAGAAAAGCATCTATTTCATAGCGTACGACATACATATATATATATATATATATATATATATATATATATATATATATATATAAAAAAAACACTAGATTAACTTTTCACCATGTCCACAATGTATTTTTTTTTTTCTTTCCGATTCCACGCAAAATGGCCATTTTTTTGCCTGGAGTGAGATAATCATTTTCAAATAATACATTCTGTTTTTTTGGTTTAAAGCAAATCTGTTACACTCATACCACAGTGAGAACCTACAGACCATCACACATTATGCATCTCAATATACAACATTTCATTTTTGTTACTGCAAGCAAACAAAAAAAATCTTACAAACGGAGACAGGATTTCTTTTCTCTCTTTTTTTTTTTTTCTTCTGAGCTATGTGCGCGCTCAGTGGTGGCCCCCCTTCTTTGCCTGCTACATTCTTTAACACAGAGATTTCTCTATTTATCAAACAGCAGTACTTACTGACAGTGTTTTAAAAAAATATTTCTGTCTTTTGCAGAAACTATTAACTCTTCTTTTCTTTTACCTTATACATGTAATTTTCTCTGTGCAATCTTATCTATGAGCAGTTCCCCTTTCTCAATACAATAATAGCCACAATAATAACATGCACAGCCACTTAATATTTTCTACGCACAGCATAATTTTATATAGCAGCAAAAGCAAGCATCAGATATCAACATGAGCTTCAGGTGGGTAGCAAAACTCTATTATGGGAATGAATATGGGAAACTTCAACACACGTGAGACTCACTCACTCTGCCAGCCTCTCTTATCTTCTTAAAGGCACATGAAACCAAGTAGCCTACATGCTACTGGCTAACATAGAAAGCTTACATACTACTGGCTAACACATATTATTATATTTATCACCTGTTTTTATGTGAATAAATGGAATGTCATTTTAACCAGCATTATCAGTGTTAGTTATTTTTAATTGGCTATATCTTTTTTCTCATCTATAATGGTTTTTTAGAACGTTGCCTATATATTGCCATTTTGACAGAACTTTAGCCAGTGTTTGTTACACAGGCGCACACATATAAGACCCCTTTTTTTGTATATAATAACTAATCATGTTTTTTGGGATAACCTGTTTTTTATGTGGAGTTTGGTCTAAATCCATCTCATAGACTTTTTCTTGTTTTCTGTATAACATAGGAAGCTTACATACTACTGGCTAACATAGAAAGCTTACATACTACTGGCTAACATAGGAACCTTACATACCACTGGATAACATAGGAACCTTACATACTACTGGTTAACATAGAAAGCTTCCATACTACTAGCTAACATAGGAACCTTACATACCACTGGATAACATAGGAACCTTACATACTACTGGTTAACATAGAAAGCTTACATACTACTGGCTAACATAGCAAGCTTACATACTACTAGCTAACAAAATAACCTTACATACTACTGGATAACATAGCAATCCTACATACTACTACTGGCTAACATAGAAAGCTTACATACTACTGGCTAACATAGGAACCTTACATACCACTGGATAACATAGGAACCTTCCATACTACTGGTTAACATAGAAAGCTTCCATACTACTGGCTAACATAGGAACCTTACATATCACTGGATAACATAGGAACCTTACATACTACTGGTTAACATAGAAAGCTTACATACTACTGGCTAACATAGCAAGCTTACATACTACTAGCTAACAAAAGAACCTTACATACTACTGGATAACATAGCAATCCTACATACTACTACTGGCTAACATAGAAAGCTTACATACTACTGGCTAACATAGGAAGCTTACATTCTACTGGCTAACATAGAAAGCTTACATACCTGGCTAACATAGGAAGTTTACAAACTACTGGCTAACATAGGAAGCTTACACACTACTGGCTAATATAGGAAGCGTACATACTACTGGCTAAAACAGGAAGCTTACATACTACTGGATAACATAAGAACCTTACACACTACTGGATAACATAGCAAGCCTACATACTACCGGCTAACATAGAAAGCTTACATACTACTGGCTAACATAGGAAGCTTACATACTACTGGCTAACATAGGAAGCTTACTACAACTGGCTAATATAGAAAGCTTACAAACCTGGCTAACATAGGAAGTTTACAAACTACTGGCTAACATAGGAAGCTTACATACTACTGGCTAATATAGGAAGCTTACATATTACTAGAAAACATAGAAAGCTTACATACTACTGGCTAACATAGGAAGCTTACATACTACTGGCTAACATAGGAAGATTACATACTACTGGATAACATAGAAAGCTTACATACTACTGGGTAACATAGGAAGCTTACATACTAATGGCTAACATAGGAAGCTTACATACTACTGGATAACATAGGAAGCTTACATACTACTGGATAACATAGGAACCTTACATACTACTGGCTAACATAGAAAGCTTACATACTACGGGCTAACATGGGAAGCTTACATACTACAGATTAACAAGGGAAGCTTACATACTATAAAAAAGGTTTTTTAGTAAAGCTCACCTAGAATAATAGTAATAAACGCTATAGTGCAACCTAGAAAAACATATTTAGAAAAAGCAAAAAGAAAGAAGATTCCACAAAATAAGTGCAATCTCAAAGTCTAGGATACAAAGCACATATAGACACAGGACCAGAAGATTCAATGCAAAAACAATAATTCTTTATATGTGAATATATATATAAAGTGCATAAAAAAAAAAAAAAAAACATATATGTACAGTTCAAAACATACAATACATCAACCATACAAATACATTCATACTCATAACAGTAAAAAGGGGTACCCCAATTGAGCAGCAAGAAGTTTTCAACTTATTATTAATAAGGTGCACCATATGAGTCCAGAGACTGTAATTTCCAATTTTAACAAAATATTGGAGCAAACTTTAGGATACTTTAGAATACATGCAGTTAATTGCATAAGTCAACCATCCTAGAGCAGAAATTGCACAGGAAATAACTTTGAAATCATGCAGTTAGTTGAATAAGCCAGATGTCATGAAGCAAGAATCATAGCGTTATTGCAAAAGATCGTCAGTGCAATGTAAATTAATATGTTAGACTCATAAAGCTCAGTCCTGTCCAAACATCCAGATGTTCTGTGTAAATGTTAGCAGTCAAGCAGTAAAGCAAAGTTCATTCCTTATCAGTATTGCAGCAATAACAAAGCGCAGTCTCTGTAGCAAAAGCTCAATTGCAGTAAAAAGGATATAAGTACTATACACATTTCATTGGTGCATTTTCTCTTAGTGAACAGAAAGCCATAAAGTCACTTTGCAAATATATATGCTTCGTAAGCACATCACCACTTATCAAAGACAGGTAATCACATACCAGCCGCATCGAGCGGCATGCTTGTATTTAGAGCAACGTGATCCTCATCCGTCTGTGAGTATATGGTCAAAAGCGGCACAGTGTCCCAATACAAAGATTCTTGATACTTGCTTTCAAGCGGGGTAACTCTCCCCTTGAGTGGGGTTTAGATGTTAGATAGCGACCTGCCATTTATTATAATTTTTACTATCAAATTCCTGGAGGCCAGAGACCCTAAACAACATGGATAGCAGAAAGTTATAATTCACTTCAATTAAAAGGAGAGATTTGTCATTTCAAAAAAGAGGCGAACTCTAATTTTTCATTAAGGCCGTGTGGGGATAGAGTATTCAAGTAATAAATCCAACGAGTCTCTTTTTGTAGGAGAATGGTGTCAATATCACCACCTCGTTTACTGGATTTAACTGCTTCAATACCAATAAATTTTAGATCATCTGTCCTAGACTGGTGGCATTGTGCAAAGTGCCTTGCTATAGGACTATCGATATTAAAATCTTTTACATCATCACGATGTTCGCTTATTCTGGAACGAAACTCCCTGTAGGTTTTACCTACGTAAAATAATGGGCAGGAACATGACAGTAGATATATTACACCAGTCGTTGAGCAATTAATAAAAGATTTAATTTGATAGGTTTTTTCAGTATTGCTCATAAATGTTTTAGTTCGTTTTACATACTGACAACAAACACAATGATTGCATGGAGAGCAACCCACAATTTTCTGGGAGTGTCTATCTAACCAATTAGTATTCCTGACTTGGTTAAACTCACTTCTGACTAAAAAGTCTTTTAGGTTTTTAGCCCTTCGCGCGGTCATAAGTGGATAATCACCCACATATTCTTTAAGGGCTGGATCAAGGGAGAGAAGATTCCAATTTTCTTGTAATATTCTTTTAATCTTTTCCCAATGGGAATTGTATCTTGTGATATATCTAATTTTAGTAATTGTCTTATCTTCCTCATTTGTATTAGTCTGGCTTTTACATAGAAGATCTCTTCTATTCATGTTCCTTGCCTTGAAGAGGGCCCTCTTTATACATCTTCTAGAGTATCCTCTAGCCAGAAATCTATCTGCCATCTCATCAGCCTGCTTTTTGAAAATAAGGAATGAACTTTGCTTTACTGCTTGACTGCTAACATTTACACAGAACATCTGGATGTTTGGACAGGACTGAGCTTTATGAGTCTAACATATTAATTTACATTGCACTGACGATCTTTTGCAATAACGCTATGATTCTTGCTTCATGACATCTGGCTTATTACAAAATATTTTTTTATTTTTTGTAACTTAGTTCTTTTTTATTTTTTGTACTTTAGTTAGTTTATTTCATTGTATTTATTTGTAGGTATTGTATTTAATTAATTTATTGATAGTGTAGTGTTAGGTTTAATTGTAGGTAATTGTAGGTATTTTATTTAATTAATTTATTGATCGTGTAGTGTTAGGTTTAATTGTAACTTAGGTTAGGATTTATTTTACAGGTAATTTTGTAATTATTTTAACTAGGTAGCTATTAAATAGTTCTTAACTATTTAATAGCTATTGTACCTGGTTAAAATAAATACAAAGTTACAGTCCATCCAATGTAGGGAAAAATAAGCGCTCCAAGCCCACAGATATATAAAAGTTCAATTTTATTCCAAACTTGTTAAATCATACAAGATAGATTAAAAAGTGGTAAGCACAGTAGTGCAAAAACAGGTTGTAGAACAGGTGCAAAAAACAGCAAACGTTTCGTGCTCCATGCACTTGGTCACTGCAAGTGACCAAGTGCATGGAGCACGAAACGTTTGCTGTTTTTTGCACCTGTTCTACAACCTGTTTTTGCACTACTGTGCTTACCACTTTTTAATCTATCTTGTATGATTTTAACAAGTTTGGAATAAAATTGAACTTTTATATATCTGTGGGCTTGGAGCGCTTATTTTTCCCTACATTGGATGGACTGTTGCTATTTTGTGCGTGTGCAGACGCACTGAGAATATTTGCTTGCCGCCTAGGATATCATTTATATATTTTTTCACATATACCCTCACTCTATTAGTGCCTATCATATTCTCAGGATTTGTTTTTAAATACCCCAGGGGCGCTCCGTTGAGCAGGTTTCATTTGTATCTTAAATACAAAGTTACCTGTAAAATAAATATAAATCCTAAAATAGCTATAATATAATTATAATTTATATTGTAGCTATATTAGGATTTATTTTACAGGTAAGTATTTAGCTTTAAATAGGAATAATTTATTTAATAAGAGTTAATCAATTTCGTTAGATTTAAATTATATTTAACTTAGGGGGGTGTTAGTGTTAGGGTTAGACTTAGCTTTAGGGGTTAATACATTTATTAGAATAGCGGTGAGCTCCGGTCGGCAGATTAGGGGTTAATGTTTGAAGTTAGGTGGCGGCGATGTTAGGGAGGGCAGATTAGGGGTTAATACTATTTATTATAGGGTTAGTGAGGGGGATTAGGGGTTAATAACTTTATTATAATAGCGGTGCGGTCCGGTCGGCAGATTAGGGGTTAATAAGTGTAGGCAGGTGGAGGCGACGTTGAGGGCGGCAGATTAGGGATTTAATAAATATAATATAGGGGTCGGCGGTGTTAGGGGCAGCAGATTAGGGGTACATAGCTATAATGTAGGTGGCGGCGCTTTGCGGTCGGCAGATTAGGGGTTAATTATTCTAGGTAGCTGGCGGCGACATTGTGGGGGGCAGGTTAGGGGTTAATAAATATAATATAGGGGTCGGCGATGTTAGGGGCAGCAGATTAGGGGTACATAAGTATAACGTAGGTGGAGGTCGGCAGATTAGCGGTTAAAAAAATTTAATCGAGTGTCGGCGATGTGGGGGGACCTCGGTTTAGGGGTACATAGGTAGTTTATGGGTGTTAGTGTACTTTAGAGCACAGTAGTTAAGAGCTTTATGAACCGGCGTTAGCCCAGAAAGCTCTTAACTACTGACTTTTTTCTGCGGCTGGAGTTTTGTCGTTAGATTTCTAACGCTCACTTCAGACACGACTCTAAATACCGGAGTTAGAAAGATCCCATTGAAAAGATAGGATACGCAAATGACATAAGGGGATCTGCGGTATGGAAATTTCGCGGCTGAAAAGTGAGTGTTAGACCCTTTTTTGAGTGACTCCAAATACCGGCGGTAGCTTAAAACCAGCGTTAGGAGCCTCAAACGCTGGTTTTCACAGCTACCGCCAAACTCCAAATCTAGGCCATAGGAAGCTTACATACTACTGGCTAACATAGGAACCTTATATACTACTGGCTAACATAGGAAGCTTACATACTACTGGATAACATAGGAAGTTTACATACCACTGGCTAATATAGGAACGCTACATACTACTGGATAACATAGGAAGCTTACATTCTATTGGCTAACATAGGAACCTTACATACTACTTGATAACATAGGAAACTTTTATACTACTGGATAACATAGGAAGCTTACATACTACTGGCTAACATAGGAAAATTACATACTACTGGCTAACATACGGCTAGATTTGGAGTTTTGTCGGTAACGACCCGAAAAACTAACGCCGGCTTTTTTCTGGCCGCACCATAAAAATAACTCTGGTATTGAGAGTCCACAGAATGGCTGCGTTAGGCTCCAAAAAAGGAGCGTAGAGCATTTTTAACGCAGCTTAAACTCTCAATACCAGAGTTGCTTACGGACGCGGCCAGCCTCAAAAACGTGCTCGTGCACGATTCCCCCATAGGAAACAATGGGGCTGTTTGAGCTGAAAAAAAACTTAACACCTGCAAAAAAGCCGCGTTCAGCTCTTAACGCAGCCCCATTGTTTGCTATGGGGAAACACTTCCTACGTCTGCACCTAACACTCTAACATGTACCCCGAGTCTAAATACCCCTAACCTTACACTTATTAACCCCTAATCTGCCGCCCCCGCTATCGCTGACACCTGCATTTTATTTTTAACCCCTAATCTGCCGCTCCGTAAACCGCCGCTACTTACATTATCCCTATGTACCCCTAATCTGCTGCCCCTAACACCGCCGACCCCTGTATTATATTTATTAACCCCTAATCTGCCCCCCACAACGTCGCCTCCACCTGCCTACACTTATTAACCCCTAATCTGCCGACCGGAGCTCACCGCTATTCTAATAAATGTATTAACCCCTAAAGCTAAGTCTAACCCTAACACTAACACCCCCCTAAGTTAAATATAATTTACATCTAACAAAATTAATTAACTCTTATTAAATAAATTATTCCTATTTAAAGATAAATACTTACCTGTAAAATAAATCCTAATATAGCTACAATATAAATTATAATTATATTATAGCTATTTTAGGATTAATATTTATTTTACAGGTAACTTTGTATTTATTTTAACCAGGTACAATAGCTATTAAATAGTTAAGAACTATTTAATAGCTAAAATAGTTAAAATAATTACAAAATTACCTGTAAAATAAATACTAACCTAAGTTAAACCTAACACTACACTATCAATAAATTAATTAAATAAACTACCTACAATTACCTACAATTAACCTACCACTACACTATCAATAAATTAATTAAATACAATTCCTACAAATAAATACAATTAAATAAACTAGCTAAAGTACAAAAAATAAAAAAGAACTAAGTTACAAAAAATAAAAAAATATTTACAAACATAAGAAAAATATTACAACAATTTTAAACTAATTACACCTACTCTAAGCCCCCTAATAAAACAACAAAGCCCCCCAAAATAAAAAATGCCCTACCCTATTCTAAATTACTAAAGTTAAAAGCTCTTTTACCTTACCAGCCCTGAACAGGGCCCTTTGCGGGGCATGCCCCAAGAAGTTCAGCTCTTTTGCCTGTAAAAAAAAACATACAATACCCCCCCAACATTACAACCCACCACCCACATACCCCTAATCTAACCCCAACCCCCCTTAAATAAACCTAACACTAAGCCCTTTGAAGATCTTCCTACCTTGTCTTCACCTCACCGGGTATCACCGATCGGTCCTGGCTCCGATATCTTCATCTAACCCAAGCGGGGGCTAGACATCCACTGAAGAAGTCCAGAAGAGGGTCCAAAGTCTTCATCCTATCTGGGAAGAAGAGGCGATCCGGACCGGCAACCATCTTGATCCAAGCGGCATCTTCTATCTTCATCCGATGACGACCGGCTCCATCCTGAAGACCTCCACCGCGGACCCATCTTCTTCCGGCGACGTCCAACTGAAGAATGATGGTTCCTTTAAGGGACGTCATCCAAGATGGCGTCCCTCGAATTCCGATTGGCTGATAGGATTCTATCAGCCAATCGGAATTAAGGTAGGAATATTCTGATTGGCTGATGGAATCAGCCAATCAGAATCAAGTTCAATCCGATTGGCTGATCCAATCAGCCAATCAGATTGAGCTTGCATTCTATTGGCTGTTCCGATCAGCCAATAGAATGCGAGCTCAATCTGATTGGCTGATTGGATCAGCCAATCGGATTGAACTTGATTCTGATTGGCTGATTCCATCAGCCAATCAGAATATTCCTACCTTAATTCCGATTGGCTGATAGAATCCTATCAGCCAATCGGAATTCGAGGGACGCCATCTTGGATGACGTCCCTTAAAGGAACCGTCATTCTTCAGTTGGACGTCGCCGGAAGAAGATGGGTCCGCGGTGGAGGTCTTCAGGATGGAGCCGGTCGTCATCGGATGAAGATAGAAGATGCCGCTTGGATCAAGATGGTTGCCGGTCCGGATCGCCTCTTCTTCCCGGATAGGATGAAGACTTTGGACCCTCTTCTGGACTTCTTCAGTGGATGTCTAGCCCCCGCTTGGGTTGGATGAAGATATCGGAGCCAGGACCGATCGGTGATACCCGGTGAGGTGAAGACAAGGTAGGAAGATCTTCAGGGGCTTAGTGTTAGGTTTATTTAAGGGGGGTTTAGGTTAGATTAGGGGTATGTGGGTGGTGGGTTGTAATGTTGGGGGGGGGTATTGTATGTTTTTTTTTACAGGCAAAAGAGCTGAACTTCTTGGGGCATGCCCCGCAAAGGGCCCTGTTCAGGGCTGGTAAGGTAAAAGAGCTTTTAACTTTAGTAATTTAGAATAGGGTAGGGCATTTTTTATTTTGGGGGGCTTTGTTGTTTTATTAGGGGGCTTAGAGTAGGTGTAATTAGTTTAAAATTGTTGTAATATTTTTCTTATGTTTGTAAATATTTTTTTATTTTTTGTAACTTAGTTCTTTTTTATTTTTTGTACTTTAGCTAGTTTATTTAATTGTATTTATTTGTAGGAATTGTATTTAATTAATTTATTGATAGTGTAGTGGTAGGTTAATTGTAGGTAATTGTAGGTAGTTTATTTAATTAATTTATTGATAGTGTAGTGTTAGGTTTAATTGTAACAGGTTAGTATTTATTTTACAGGTAATTTTGTAATTATTTTAACTATTTTAGCTATTAAATAGTTCTTAACTATTTAATAGCTATTGTACCTGGTTAAAATAAATACAAAGTTACCTGTAAAATAAATATTAATCCTAAAATAGCTATAATATAATTATAATTTATATTGTAGCTATATTAGGATTTATTTTACAGGTAAGTATTTATCTTTAAATAGGAATAATTTATTTAATAAGAGTTAATTAATTATATTTATTTATATTAAATTATATTTAACTTAGGGGGGTGTTAGTGTTAGGGTTAGACTTAGCTTTAGGGGTTAATACATTTATTAGAGTAGCGGTGAGCTCCAGTCGGCAGATTAGGGGTTAATAATTGAAGTTAGGTGTCAGCGATGTTAGGGAGGGCAGATTAGGGGTTAATACTATTTATTATAGGGTTAGTGATGCGGATTAGGGGTTAATAACTTTATTATAGTAGCGCTCAGGTCCGCTCGGCAGATTAGGGGTTAATAAGTGTAGGCAGGTGGAGGCGACGTTGTGGGGGGCAGATTATGGGGTTAATAAATATAATATAGGGGTCGGCGGTGTTAGGGGCAGCAGATTAGGGGTACATAAGGATAACGTAGGTGGCGGCGCTTTGCGGTCGGCAGATTAGGGGTTAATAAGTGTAGGCAGATGGAGGCGACGTTGAGGGGGGCAGATTAGGAGTTAATAAATATAATACAGGGGTCGGCGGTGTTAGGGGGAGCAGATTAGGGGTACATAAGGATAACGTAGGTGGCGGTCGGCAGATTAGGGGTTAAAAAATGTATTCGTGTGTCGGCGATGTGGGGGGACCTCGGTTTAGGGGTACATAGGTAGTTTATGGGTGTTAGTGTACTTTAGAGTACAGTAGTTAAGAGCTTTAGAAACCGGCGTTAGCCCAGAAAGCTCTTAACTACTGACTTTTTTCCTGCGGCTGGAGTTTTGTCGTTAGATGTCTAAAGCTCACTTCAGAAACTATCTAAATACCGGAGTTATAAAAATCCCATTGAAAAGATAGGATACGCAATTTACGTAAGGGGATCTGCGGTATGGAAAAGTCGCAGCTGAAAAGTGAGCGTTAGACCCTATTTTGAGTGACTCCAAATACCGGCGGTAGCCTAAAACCAGCGTTAGGAGCCTCTAACGCTGGTTTTCACGGCTAACGCCAAACTCCAAATCTAGGTCATAGGAAGCTTACATACGACTGGCTAACATAGGAACCTTACATACTACTGGATAACATAGGAAGCTTACATACTACTGGCTAACATAGGAAGCTTACATAATACTGGCTGACATAGGAAAATTTTATACTGCTGGATAACATAGGAAGCTTACATACTACTGGATAACATAGGAAGCGTACATACTACTGGCAAACATAGGAAGCTTACATACTACTGGCTAAAACAGGAAGCTTACATACTACTGGATAACATAGGAAGCTTACATACTACTGGCTAACATAGGAAGCTTACATACTACTGGATAACATAGGAAGCTTACATACTACTAGCTAACATAGGAAGCTAACATACTACTAGCTAAAACAGGAAGCTTACATACTACCGGTTATAATAGGAAACTTACATAGTACTGGCTAGCATAGGAAGATTACATACTACTGGCTAACATAGAAAGCTTACATACTACTGGCTAACATAGGAAGCTTACATAATACTGGCTAACATAGGAATCTTTTATACTACTGGATAACATAGGAATCTTACATAATACTGGCTAACATAGGAATCTTTTATACTACTGGATAAAATAGGAAGCTTACATACTACTGGATAACATAGGAAGCCTACATAATACTGGCTAACATAGGAATTTTACTTACTCTGGCTAACATAGGAAGCTTACATACTACTGGCTAAAATAGGAAGTTTACATACTACTGGCTAAAACAGGAAGCTTACATACTACCGGATAACATAGGAAGCTTACATACTACTGGCTAACATAGGAAGCTTACATACTACTGGCTAACATAGGAAGCTTACATACTACTGGCTAAAACAGGAAGCTTACATACTACCGGTTATCATAGGAACCTTACATACTACCGGTTAACATAGGAACCTTACATAGTACTGGATAACATATGAAGCTTACATACTACAGGATAACATAGGAATCCTACATAATACTGGCTAACATAGGAAACTTACATACTACTGGCTAACATAGGAAGATTACATAGTACTGGCTAACATAGGAAGCTTACATACTACTGGCTAAAGCAGGAAGCTTACCTACTACTGGCAAACATAGGAAGCTTACGTACTACTGGCTAACATAGAAAGCTTACATACTACTGAATAACATAGGAAGCTTGCAAACTACTGGCTAACATAGTAAGCTTACATACTACTGGCTAACATAGGAAGCTGCACTCGTAGTAACACCAGCACCAATTTCTTGAATTCCAATACTTTTATTAGAGGTTACATAAAAAGCAACGTTTCGTGGTGAACCCACTTAATCATGCTGTTTGTATAACATTGTTTCAAGCAATTTATATCTTTCTTTGGCGCCAACTGGCTTCAATTTTGGCAGTTTTACACCCCCTAGTGGTTACCAATTGCAATGTGTATACAAAAATGTTAAAAACAAATGTATATGACTAAACAGATTATGTATGGCAATAATAAACGTACAAGTACTTTAACATTACTGTGCATGCTTATATTATCACAAATATTTAACATGCTTATATTGATTTTTCAGTTTTAATATCTTATTATAATATAATCTCAAATAATGTAAACACATAGGTAAAGTACCCTTGATATTTTTAACTTATCATATAAAGAAAATTTCTATACAAAGAAATCTTTTCATATAGTGAACTCTTTTCATATAGTAAATTTTAATTCTGCATATAGTTATAATTTGAGTGGTAATAATGTTGAAGTTATAATTTCATGATTTAAGGGAATTTCTTTAAGAGAAACAATTAAGATCAAAATCCCTGTTCAACCCCCTGGGAATAAGAGTATCCAATTGATATATCCATCTCATCTCTTGTTGTTGGAGGATTTTTTCTCTATTTGTCCCATTGCGCTGAACAGGGATGTGTTGTATGATCTGCCAGCGTAGCTGGCTTACACTATGTCCTTTTTCTAAAAAGTGTTTGGACAGGGGTGCCTCCAAATTCTTTTTCCTTATGTTTGACCTATGCTGACTCAATCTATCCTTTACTTTCTGTGTGGTCTCTCCTAAGTAATACATAGAACATGGGCATTTTATGAGATAGACTACGTAACTAGTGTCACAAGTGTAAAATCCCCTGATGTTGTAACGTCTGCCATTATGTGGATGATAAAAGTTTGGACCTTTTATAACTGAATTACAACTAACACATCCTAGGCAGGGGTAACAGCCATTCCTTTTTGCTTGCATGTATGTTTGTGTATCTTTTCTCTCTGATCCCACATCGCTTCTTACAAGGTGGTCCCGGATATTCTTTACCCTCCTATATGCCATTAAAGGGTAATCCCTAAACTGTTCAATACTAGGGTTACAATCCTTAAGTATATGCCAATGCTTTTTTATGGCTTTTGCTACTGCTTGGCTATGTGAGCTATGTTGAGACACAAATACTAGTCTATCTTGTTCTTTAGTTTTTTCTTTAGGTGCCCTAGGTGTAGTGATATCTTTAATTGTTTCACTCAACAATTGTGTAGGATATCCTCTCTGTTTAAATTTGTTTGACATTTCCAACAGCCTTTTATCCTTCACTTCTGGTGTGCTTACTATTCTCTGTACCCTTAATAATTGACTCTTGGGTAATGAGTTGATAAGGCCTTTTGGATGGAAGCTGTTATATTCCAATAAGGTGTTCCTATCGGTCTCTTTTGAAAAGATATCTATGTCGAGTCTATTATGTCCTTTAGTAATCTTAGTGTCAAGAAATGTTATACTCTCTTCACTATATGTCAAGGAAAATTGTAAGCCCCTTACCATAGTATTGAGTTCTCTTGTGAATTCTTCTAGTTCTCCAATGCTGCCCCACCACACGCCAAACACATCATCTATATAGCGCCACCATACTGTACCATACTGTCTAAATAGATGATTTTCATAAACTTGGCGCTCTTCAAACTCATTCATATAGAGGTTGGCGTATGATGGGGCAACATTGGAGCCCATGGCTGTACCCCTTATCTGTATGTACCAGTCATCCTGGAAAAGAAAGAAGTTCCAGTATAGTACCAGACGCAGTAAATTTTCCAAAAAACAACATTGTGTTTGTGAATAGCCTCCACTGACCATCAGCACTTTTCTTATAATTGCAATACCTGTTTCATGACTTATAGAGGTATATAAACTCTTAACATCCATTGTGTAAAGTATATATCTATCTGACTGCAATTCTAAAGATTTTATTTTATCCAAAAAATGACCTGTGTCTTTCAGATAACTGGCCATTTTTACCACTTCTGGTTGTAGCAGTTTATCTAGGTACATTGCTATATTGGTATATACTGAACCTACACATGACACAATAGACCTGCCTGGTGGTCTAGTGGGGTCTTTATGGATTTTGGGGACCGTATAGAAAATAGGTATTTTAGGGTCCTCTACCTGCAAATAATCAGCCAATTTCTTATCAATTATTAACTGGTTTTCTGCCCATTTCACAATATGGTTGATTTCTTTTTGTATTGCACCAAGGGGGTTGCTAGCTATTTTCCTATAAGTGGAGGTGTCACTGAGCTGGTCTCTAATTTCACTGACATAATAATGTTTATCCATCACTACTGTGGCACCTCCCTTATCGGCCCCCTTAAGTACAATACTGTTATCGCTCTTTAAATTTTTTAATGCCTGCTGATCCTGTTTAAAGAAATTGATAGGCTTGAACTTTGCGTTGTTTTGTTTTTTTATTTTATTTTTGAGTGATGCAATTTCTAAATCTACCAGTTTAGTGAATGTGTTAAGGCTATGGTTGGCTAAATTAGGGTTAAAGTGACTCTTCTTTCTAAGCCCCAAATTATCCAAATTTAACATATTGTGTTCTTTATCATTTTTTCGGTTGTCAATGGTAATATCGTGCATCTCATTAAACCAAATTTTTAACTTCACATTTCTGTAAAATTTATGCAAGTCCTTAGTTAATTCAAAAAAATTTAAGTCCTGGTAAGGGCAAAAAGACAGTCCTTTGTTCAAGACATTCAATTCGTTAGTGGTAAACGTATGCTTGGAAATATTTACCACTGTGTCTTGTTCTTGGATCACTTCTTCGGCTGCGGCTTCCGTTGTGATTTCCGCTGTTCCCCTTGGCCTCTCACATTCTTCATTTTCTTGCCTCCTCTGGCTCCTGTGTTTGCGGCCTCCCCGGCGGAATCGCTCTCTCCGCTGCTGCTGGAGTTTCCCAAAGGGGACTGTGTGGCGTCGTCTGATGACGTGTCGGTTCCGGTTCCGGTAGTGATGTTTATATCACGTGGGTGCCGGTTTCTGTTTCTATTGGATCTTTTCGTGTTGTTGTATCTACGGACCGATTGGTAACCATGGTTACCACAACGCCATCTATACACTCGTCCTGTGCGGTAATCTTCTTCATCACGTAGAAACTTGACTCGCTTAGTTTCCTGGATGATCGTTTTCTCAGCTGTGATTTTTTCTTCAATCTTGTCCTCCAATTTCTTCAGCTCCTCTGTGGTAAGCGTTGTATGTAATTCTGTGCGCTGTCTATTAGCTGTCTCAGTTTGTTTTTCGATCTCCTGTAGTAGTGCTTCTACCGTACAGACCATCAAGTCATAGGAGCACTTATTGATGATGGATTCGAATTTGTCACAGTAGTCCACATTGTCCCTAAGGAGAGTGGGTGTTGTACTCATCCTTAGGCCTCTTGGGATTCTTTTCACTCGGTAGTATTCTGCGAGTGTTATAGCATGCAGGTCCCAACGCATCAGCTTGACTTTTAGTTGTTCATAGTCCTTTGCTGTAGTGGCGGATTCTGTGGTTCTCAGGAATTCTCGTGAGCCTCTAGTTAGACTTGTGATGCGGGCAGCTTCAAGTTCACTATATGCAAACATTTTATTGCCATCAGTTCTGTTAGTCACCTCTTTATCCATTCTTCTTATAATATACACAGTGTGCACGTAATCTTGCAGCCCAAGGTACAACTTGCAATGGTAGGTGAATACAGCACTTAGTGTAAAGGTGGTGCACGGTGTGGGAGGTAGCTGCAATAGCCTCTGTGATAATGCACTCGTAGTAACACCAGCACCAATTTCTTGAATTCCAATACTTTTATTAGAGGTTACATAAAAAGCAACGTTTCGTGGTGAACCCACTTAATCATGCTGTTTGTATAACATTGTTTCAAGCAATTTATATCTTTCTTTGGCGCCAACTGGCTTCAATTTTGGCAGTTTTACACCCCCTAGTGGTTACCAATTGCAATGTGTATACAAAAATGTTAAAAACAAGAAAGATATAAATTGCTTGAAACAATGTTATACAAACAGCATGATTAAGTGGGTTCACCACGAAACGTTGCTTTTTATGTAACCTCTAATAAAAGTATTGGAATTCAAGAAATTGGTGCTGGTGTTACTACGAGTGCATTATCACAGAGGCTATTGCAGCTACCTCCCACACCGTGCACCACCTTTACACTAAGTGCTGTATTCACCTACCATTGCAAGTTGTACCTTGGGCTGCAAGATTACGTGCACACTGTGTATATTATAAGAAGAATGGATAAAGAGGTGACTAACAGAACTGATGGCAATAAAATGTTTGCATATAGTGAACTTGAAGCTGCCCGCATCACAAGTCTAACTAGAGGCTCACGAGAATTCCTGAGAACCACAGAATCCGCCACTACAGCAAAGGACTATGAACAACTAAAAGTCAAGCTGATGCGTTGGGACCTGCATGCTATAACACTCGCAGAATACTACCGAGTGAAAAGAATCCCAAGAGGCCTAAGGATGAGTACAACACCCACTCTCCTTAGGGACAATGTGGACTACTGTGACAAATTCGAATCCATCATCAATAAGTGCTCCTATGACTTGATGGTCTGTACGGTAGAAGCACTACTACAGGAGATCGAAAAACAAACTGAGACAGCTAATAGACAGCGCACAGAATTACATACAACGCTTACCACAGAGGAGCTGAAGAAATTGGAGGACAAGATTGAAGAAAAAATCACAGCTGAGAAAACGATCATCCAGGAAACTAAGCGAGTCAAGTTTCTACGTGATGAAGAAGATTACCGCACAGGACGAGTGTATAGATGGCGTTGTGGTAACCATGGTTACCAATCGGTCCGTAGATACAACAACACGAAAAGATCCAATAGAAACAGAAACCGGCACCCACGTGATATAAACATCACTACCGGAACCGGAACTGACACGTCATCAGACGACGCCACACAGTCCCCTTTGGGAAACTCCAGCAGCAGCGGAGAGAGCGATTCCGCCGGGGAGGCCGCAAACACAGGAGCCAGAGGAGGCAAGAAAATGAAGAATGTGAGAGGCCAAGGGGAACAGCGGAAATCACAACGGAAGCCGCAGCCGAAGAAGTGATCCAAGAACAAGACACAGTGGTAAATATTTCCAAGCATACGTTTACCACTAACGAATTGAATGTCTTGAACAAAGGACTGTCTTTTTGCCCTTACCAGGACTTAAAATTTTTTGAATTAACTAAGGACTTGCATAAATTTTACAGAAATGTGAAGTTAAAAATTTGGTTTAATGAGATGCACGATATTACCATTGACAACCGAAAAAATGATAAAGAACACAATATGTTAAATTTGGATAATTTGGGGCTTAGAAAGAAGAGTCACTTTAACCCTAATTTAGCCAACCATAGCCTTAACACATTCACTAAACTGGTAGATTTAGAAATTGCATCACTCAAAAATAAAATAAAAAAACAAAACAACGCAAAGTTCAAGCCTATCAATTTCTTTAAACAGGATCAGCAGGCATTAAAAAATTTAAAGAGCGATAACAGTATTGTACTTAAGGGGGCCGATAAGGGAGGTGCCACAGTAGTGATGGATAAACATTATTATGTCAGTGAAATTAGAGTCCAGCTCAGTGACACCTCCACTTATAGGAAAATAGCTAGCAACCCCCTTGGTGCAATACAAAAAGAAATCAACCATATTGTGAAATGGGCAGAAAACCAGTTAATAATTGATAAGAAATTGGCTGATTATTTGCAGGTAGAGGACCCTAAAATACCTATTTTCTATACGGTCCCCAAAATCCATAAAGACCCCACTAGACCACCAGGCAGGCCTATTGTGTCATGTGTAGGTTCAGTATATACCAATATAGCAATGTACCTAGATAAACTGCTACAACCAGAAGTGGTAAAAATGGCCAGTTATCTGAAAGACACAGGTCATTTTTTGGATAAAATAAAATCTTTAGAATTGCAGTCAGATAGATATATACTTTACACAATGGATGTTAAGAGTTTATATACCTCTATAAGTCATGAAACAGGTATTGCAATTATAAGAAAAGTGCTGATGGTCAGTGGAGGCTATTCACAAACACAATGTTGTTTTTTGGAAAATTTACTGCGTCTGGTACTATACTGGAACTTCTTTCTTTTCCAGGATGACTGGTACATACAGATAAGGGGTACAGCCATGGGCTCCAATGTTGCCCCATCATACGCCAACCTCTATATGAATGAGTTTGAAGAGCGCCAAGTTTATGAAAATCATCTATTTAGACAGTATGGTACAGTATGGTGGCGCTATATAGATGATGTGTTTGGCGTGTGGTGGGGCAGCATTGGAGAACTAGAAGAATTCACAAGAGAACTCAATACTATGGTAAGGGGCTTACAATTTTCCTTGACATATAGTGAAGAGAGTATAACATTTCTTGACACTAAGATTACTAAAGGACATAATAGACTCGACATAGATATCTTTTCAAAAGAGACCGATAGGAACACCTTATTGGAATATAACAGCTTCCATCCAAAAGGCCTTATCAACTCATTACCCAAGAGTCAATTATTAAGGGTACAGAGAATAGTAAGCACACCAGAAGTGAAGGATAAAAGGCTGTTGGAAATGTCAAACAAATTTAAACAGAGAGGATATCCTACACAATTGTTGAGTGAAACAATTAAAGATATCACTACACCTAGGGCACCTAAAGAAAAAACTAAAGAACAAGATAGACTAGTATTTGTGTCTCAACATAGCTCACATAGCCAAGCAGTAGCAAAAGCCATAAAAAAGCATTGGCATATACTTAAGGATTGTAACCCTAGTATTGAACAGTTTAGGGATTACCCTTTAATGGCATATAGGAGGGTAAAGAATATCCGGGACCACCTTGTAAGAAGCGATGTGGGATCAGAGAGAAAAGATACACAAACATACATGCAAGCAAAAAGGAATGGCTGTTACCCCTGCCTAGGATGTGTTAGTTGTAATTCAGTTATAAAAGGTCCAAACTTTTATCATCCACATAATGGCAGACGTTACAACATCAGGGGATTTTACACTTGTGACACTAGTTACGTAGTCTATCTCATAAAATGCCCATGTTCTATGTATTACTTAGGAGAGACCACACAGAAAGTAAAGGATAGATTGAGTCAGCATAGGTCAAACATAAGGAAAAAGAATTTGGAGGCACCCCTGTCCAAACACTTTTTAGAAAAAGGACATAGTGTAAGCCAGCTACGCTGGCAGATCATACAACACATCCCTGTTCAGCGCAATGGGACAAATAGAGAAAAAATCCTCCAACAACAAGAGATGAGATGGATATATCAATTGGATACTCTTATTCCCAGGGGGTTGAACAGGGATTTTGATATTAATTGTTTCTCTTAAAGAAATTCCCTTAAATCATGAAATTATAACTTCAACATTATTACCACTCAAATTATAACTATATGCAGAATTAAAATTTACTATATGAAAAGAGTTCACTATATGAAAAGATTTCTTTGTATAGAAATTTTCTTTATATGATAAGTTAAAAATATCAAGGGTACTTTACCTATGTGTTTACATTATTTGAGATTATATTATAATAAGATATTAAAACTGAAAAATCAATATAAGCATGTTAAATATTTGTGATAATATAAGCATGCACAGTAATGTTAAAGTACTTGTACGTTTATTATTGCCATACATAATCTGTTTAGTCATATACATTTGTTTTTAACATTTTTGTATACACATTGCAATTGGTAACCACTAGGGGGTGTAAAACTGCCAAAATTGAAGCCAGTTGGCGCCAAAGAAAGATATAAATTGCTTGAAACAATGTTATACAAACAGCATGATTAAGTGGGTTCACCACGAAACGTTGCTTTTTATGTAACCTCTAATAAAAGTATTGGAATTCAAGAAATTGGTGCTGGTGTTACTACGAGTGCATTATCACAGAGGCTATTGCAGCTACCTCCCACACCGTGCACCACCTTTACACTAAGTGCTGTATTCACCTACCATTGCAAGTTGTAACATAGGAAGCTATTATACTACTGGATAACATAGGAAGCTTACATACTACTGGATAATATAGTAAGCATACATTCTACTGGCTAAGATAGGAAGCCTACATGCTACTGGCTAACATAGAAAGCTTACATAATACTGGCTAACATAGGAAGCTTACATACTACTGAATAACATAGGAACCTTACATACTACTGGATAGTATAGGAACCTTACATACTACTGGATAACATAGGAAGCTTACATACTACTGAATAATATAGGAAGCTTACATACTACTGAATAACATAGGAACCTTGCATACTACTGGATAACATAGGAAGCTTACATACTACTGGCTAACATAGGAAGCTTACATACTACTGGCTAACATAGGAACGTTATATACTACTGGATAACATATGAAGCTTACATACTACTGAATAACATAGGGAGCTTACATACTACTGAATAACATAGGAACCTTACATACTACTGAATAACATAGGAAACTTACATACTACTGGCTAACATAGGAAGATTACATACTACTGGCTAACATAGGAAGCTTACATACTACTGGCTAAAGCAGGAAGCTTACCTACTACTGGCTAACATAGGAAGCTTACCTACTATTGGCTAACATAGGAAGCTTACATACTACTGAATAACATAGGAAGCTTGCAAACTACTGGCTAACATAGGAAGCTTACATACTACTGGCTAACATAGGACCGTTACATACTACTGGATAACATATGAAGCTTACATACTACTGAATAACATAGGAACCTTAAATACTACTGAATAACATAGGAAGCTTACATACTACTGAATAACATAGGAAGCTTACATACTACTGGCTAACATAGGAACGTTACATACTACTGGATAACATATGAAGCTTACATACTACTGAATAACATAGGAAGCTTACATACTTCTGAATAACATAGGAACCTTGCATACTACTGGATAGCATAGGAAGCTTACATACTACTGAATAACATAGGAAGCTTGCAAACTACTGGCTAACATAGTAAGCTTGCATACTACTGGCTAACATAGGAAGCTTTTATACTACTGGATAACATAGGAAGCTTACATACTACTGGATAATATAGTAAGCTTACATTCTACTGGCTAAGATAGGAAGCCTACATGCTACTGGCTAACATAGAGAGCTTACATATTACTGGCTAACATAGGAAGCTTACATACTACTGAATAACATAGGAAGCTTACATACTACTGGATAGTATAGGAACCTTACATACTACTAAATAACATAGGAAGCTTACATACTACTGGATAACATAAGAATCCTACATAATACTGGCTAACATAGGAATCTTACATACTACTGGCTAACATAGGAAGATTACATACTACTGGCTAACATAGGAAGCTTACATACTACTTGCTAAAGCAGGAAGCTTACCTACTACTGGCTAACATAGGAAGCTTACCTACTATTGGCTAACATAGGAAGATTACATACTACTGAATAACGTAGTAAGCTTACAAACTACTGGCTAACATAGTAAGCTTGCATACTACTGGCTAACATAGGAAGCTTTTATACCACAGGATAACATAGGACGCTTACATACTACTGGATAATATAGTAAGCTTACATTCTACTGGCTAAGATAGGAAGCCTACATGCTACTGGCTAACATAGGAAGCTTACATACTACAGAATAACATAGGAACCTTACATACTACTGGATAGTATAGGAACCTTACATACTACTGGATAACATAGGAAGCTTACATACTACTGAATAACATAGGAAGCTTACATACTACTGAATAACATAGGAAGCTTACATACTACTGGATAGCATAGCAAACTTACATACTAGTGGATAACATAGGAAGCTTGCATACTACTGAATAACATAGGAAGCTTACATACTACTGGATGCATAGGAACCTTACATACTACTGGATAACATAGGAATCTTACATACTACTGAATAACATAGGAAGCTTACATACTACTGGATAGCATAGGAACCTTACATACTACTGGATAACATAGGAAGCTTACATACTACTGAATAACATAGAAAGCTTACATACTACTGGATAACATAGGAAGCTTACATACTACTGAATAACATAGGAAGCTTACATACTACTTGCTAACATAGGAAGCTTACATACTACTGGATAACATAGGAACGTTACATACTACTGGATAACATATGAAGCTTACATACTTCTGAATAGCATAGGAAGCTTACATACTACTGAATAACATAGGAACCTTACATACTACTGAATAACATAGGAAGCTTACATACTACTGGCTAACATAGGAAGCTTACATACTACTGGCTAACATAGGAACGTTACATACTACTGGATAACATATGAAGCTTACATACTACTGAATAACATAGGAAGCTTACATACTACTGAATAACATAGGAACCTTGCATACTACTGGATAGCATAGGAAGCTTACATACTACTGAATAACATAGGAAGCTTGCAAACTACTGGCTAACATAGTAAGCTTGCATACTACTGGATAACATAGGAAGCTTACATACTACTGGATAATATAGTAAGCTTACATTCTACTGGCTAAGATAGGAAGCCTACATGCTACTGGCTAACATAGAGTGCTTACATATTACTGGCTAACATATGACGCTTACATACTACTGAATAACATAGGAAGCTTACGTACTACTGGATAACATAAGAATCCTACATAATACTGGCTAACATAGGAAACTTACATACTACTGGCTAACATAGGAAGATTACATACTACTGGCTAACAAAGGAAGCTTACATACTACTGGCTAAAGCAGGAAGCTTACCTACTACTGGCTAACATAGGAAGCTTACCTACTACTGGCTAACATAGGAAGCTTACATACTACTGAATAACATAGTAAGCTTGCAAACTACTGGCTAACATAGTAAGCTTACATACTACTGGCTAACATAGGAAGCTATTATACTACTGAATAACATAGGAAGCTTACATACTACTGGATAATATAGTAAGCTTACATTCTACTGGCTAAGATAGGAAGCCTACATGCTACTGGCTAACATAGAAAGCTTACATACTACTGGCTAACATAAGAAGCTTACATACTACAGAATAACATAGGAACCTTACATACTACTGGATAGTATAGGAACCTTACATACTACTGGATAGCATAGGAAGCTTGCATACTACTGAATAACATAGGAAGGTTACATACTACTGGATGCATAGGAACCTTACATACTACTGGATAACATAGGAACCTTACATACTACTGAATAACATAGGAAGCTTACATACTACTGGATAGCATAGGAACCTTACATACTACTGGATAACATAGGAAGCTTACATACTACTGAATAACATAGGAAGCTTACATACTACTGAATAACATAGGAAGCTTACATACTACTGAATAACATAGGAAGCGTACATACTACTGAATAACATAGGAAGCTTACATACTACTGGCTAACATAGGAAGCTTACATACTACTGGCTAACATAGGAACGTTACATACTACTGGATAACATATGAAGCTTACATACTACTGAATAACATAGGAAGCTTACATACTACTGAATAACATAGGAACCTTGCATACTACTGGATAGCATAGGAAGCTTACATACTACTGAATAACATAGGAAGCTTGCAAACTACTGGCTAACATAGTAAGCTTACATACTACTGGCTAACATAGGAAGCTTTTATACTACTGGCTAACATAGGAAGCTTACATACTACTGGCTAAAGCAGGAAGCTTACCTACTACTGGCTAACATAGGAAGCTTACCTACTATTGGCTAACATAGGAAGCTTACATACTACTGAATAACATAGGAAGCTTGCAAACTACTGGCTAACATAGGAAGCTTACATACTACTGAATAACATAGTAAGCTTGCAAACTACTGGCTAACATAGTAAGCTTACATACTACTGGCTAACATAGGAAGCTATTATACTACTGAATAACATAGGAAGCTTACATACTACTGGATAATATAGTAAGCTTACATTCTACTGGCTAAGATAGGAAGCCTACATGCTACTGGCTAACATAGAAAGCTTACATACTACTGGCTAACATAAGAAGCTTACATACTACAGAATAACATAGGAACCTTACATACTACTGGATAGTATAGGAACCTTACATACTACTGGATAGCATAGGAAGCTTGCATACTACTGAATAACATAGGAAGGTTACATACTACTGGATGCATAGGAACCTTACATACTACTGGATAACATAGGAACCTTACATACTACTGAATAACATAGGAAGCTTACATACTACTGGATAGCATAGGAACCTTACATACTACTGGATAACATAGGAAGCTTACATACTACTGAATAACATAGGAAGCTTACATACTACTGAATAACATAGGAAGCTTACATACTACTGAATAACATAGGAAGCGTACATACTACTGAATAACATAGGAAGCTTACATACTACTGGCTAACATAGGAAGCTTACATACTACTGGCTAACATAGGAACGTTACATACTACTGGATAACATATGAAGCTTACATACTACTGAATAACATAGGAAGCTTACATACTACTGAATAACATAGGAACCTTGCATACTACTGGATAGCATAGGAAGCTTACATACTACTGAATAACATAGGAAGCTTGCAAACTACTGGCTAACATAGTAAGCTTACATACTACTGGCTAACATAGGAAGCTTTTATACTACTGGCTAACATAGGAAGCTTACATACTACTGGCTAAAGCAGGAAGCTTACCTACTACTGGCTAACATAGGAAGCTTACCTACTATTGGCTAACATAGGAAGCTTACATACTACTGAATAACATAGGAAGCTTGCAAACTACTGGCTAACATAGGAAGCTTACATACTACTGGCTAACATAGGACCGTTACATACTACTGGATAACATATGAAGCTTACATACTACTGAATAACATAGGAACCTTACATACTACTGAATAACATAGGAAGCTTACATACTACTGAATAACATAGGAAGCTTACATACTACTGGCTAACATAGGAACGTTACATACTACTGGATAACATATGAAGCTTACATACTACTGAATAACATAGGAAGCTTACATACTACTGAATAACATAGGAACCTTGCATACTACTGGATAGCATAGGAAGCTTACATACTACTGAATAACATAGGAAGCTTGCAAACTACTGGCTAACATAGTAAGCTTGCATACTACTGGCTAACATAGGAAGCTTTTATACTACTGGATAACATAGGAAGCTTACATACTACTGGATAATATAGTAAGCTTACATTCTACTGGCTAAGATAGGAAGCCTACATGCTACTGGCTAACATAGAGAGCTTACATATTACTGGCTAACATAGGAAGCTTACATACTACTGAATAACATAGGAAGCTTACATACTACTGGATAGTATAGGAACCTTACATACTACTGAATAACATAGGAAGCTTACATACTACTGGATAACATAAGAATCCTACATAATACTGGCTAACATAGGAATCTTACATACTACTGGCTAACATAGGACCGTTACATACTACTGGATAACATATGAAGCTTACATACTACTGAATAACATAGGAACCTTAAATACTACTGAATAACATAGGAAGCTTACATACTACTGAATAACATAGGAAGCTTACATACTACTGGCTAACATAGGAACGTTACATACTACTGGATAACATATGAAGCTTACATACTTCTGAATAACATAGGAACCTTGCATACTACTGGATAGCATAGGAAGCTTACATACTACTGAATAACATAGGAAGCTTGCAAACTACTGGCTAACATAGTAAGCTTGCATACTACTGGCTAACATAGGAAGCTTTTATACTACTGGATAACATAGGAAGCTTACATACTACTGGATAATATAGTAAGCTTACATTCTACTGGCTAAGATAGGAAGCCTACATGCTACTGGCTAACATAGAGAGCTTACATATTACTGGCTAACATAGGAAGCTTACATACTACTGAATAACATAGGAAGCTTACATACTACTGGATAGTATAGGAACCTTACATACTACTAAATAACATAGGAAGCTTACATACTACTGGATAACATAAGAATCCTACATAATACTGGCTAACATAGGAATCTTACATACTACTGGCTAACATAGGAAGATTACATACTACTGGCTAACATAGGAAGCTTACATACTACTTGCTAAAGCAGGAAGCTTACCTACTACTGGCTAACATAGGAAGCTTACCTACTATTGGCTAACATAGGAAGATTACATACTACTGAATAACGTAGTAAGCTTACAAACTACTGGCTAACATAGTAAGCTTGCATACTACTGGCTAACATAGGAAGCTTTTATACTACAGGATAACATAGGACGCTTACATACTACTGGATAATATAGTAAGCTTACATTCTACTGGCTAAGATAGGAAGCCTACATGCTACTGGCTAACATAGGAAGCTTACATACTACAGAATAACATAGGAACCTTACATACTACTGGATAGTATAGGAACCTTACATACTACTGGATAACATAGGAAGCTTACATACTACTGAATAACATAGGAAGCTTACATACTACTGGATAGCATAGCAAACTTACATACTAGTGGATAACATAGGAAGCTTGCATACTACTGAATAACATAGGAAGCTTACATACTACTGGATGCATAGGAACCTTACATACTACTGGATAACATAGGAATCTTACATACTACTGAATAACATAGGAAGCTTACATACTACTGGATAGCATAGGAACCTTACATACTACTGGATAACATAGGAAGCTTACATACTACTGAATAACATAGGAAGCTTACATACTACTGGATAACATAGGAAGCTTACATACTACTGAATAACATAGGAAGCTTACATACTACTTGCTAACATAGGAAGCTTACATACTACTGGATAACATAGGAACGTTACATACTACTGGATAACATATGAAGCTTACATACTTCTGAATAGCATAGGAAGCTTACATACTACTGAATAACATAGGAACCTTACATACTACTGAATAACATAGGAAGCTTACATACTACTGGCTAACATAGGAAGCTTACATACTACTGGCTAACATAGGAACGTTACATACTACTGGATAACATATGAAGCTTACATACTACTGAATAACATAGGAAGCTTACATACTACTGAATAACATAGGAACCTTGCATACTACTGGATAGCATAGGAAGCTTACATACTACTGAATAACATAGGAAGCTTGCAAACTACTTGCTAACATAGTAAGCTTGCATACTACTGGATAACATAGGAAGCTTACATACTACTGGATAATATAGTAAGCTTACATTCTACTGGCTAAGATAGGAAGCCTACATGCTACTGGCTAACATAGAGTGCTTACATATTACTGGCTAACATATGACGCTTACATACTACTGAATAACATAGGAAGCTTACGTACTACTGGATAACATAAGAATCCTACATAATACTGGCTAACATAGGAAACTTACATACTACTGGCTAACATAGGAAGATTACATACTACTGGCTAACAAAGGAAGCTTACATACTACTGGCTAAAGCAGGAAGCTTACCTACTACTGGCTAACATAGGAAGCTTACCTACTACTGGCTAACATAGGAAGCTTACATACTACTGAATAACATAGTAAGCTTGCAAACTACTGGCTAACATAGTAAGCTTACATACTACTGGCTAACATAGGAAGCTATTATACTACTGAATAACATAGGAAGCTTACATACTACTGGATAATATAGTAAGCTTACATTCTACTGGCTAAGATAGGAAGCCTACATGCTACTGGCTAACATAGAAAGCTTACATACTACTGGCTAACATAAGAAGCTTACATACTACAGAATAACATAGGAACCTTACATACTACTGGATAGTATAGGAACCTTACATACTACTGGATAGCATAGGAAGCTTGCATACTACTGAATAACATAGGAAGGTTACATACTACTGGATGCATAGGAACCTTACATACTACTGAATAACATAGGAAGCTTACATACTACTGGATAGCATAGGAACCTTACATACTACTGGATAACATAGGAAGCTTACATACTACTGGATAACATAGGAAGCTTACATACTACTGAATAACATAGGAAGCTTACATACTACTGAATAACATAGGAAGCTTACATACTACTGAATAACATAGGAAGCGTACATACTACTGAATAACATAGGAAGCTTACATACTACTGGCTAACATAGGAAGCTTACATACTACTGGCTAACATAGGAACGTTACATACTACTGGATAACATATGAAGCTTACATACTACTGAATAACATAGGAAGCTTACATACTACTGAATAACATAGGAACCTTGCATACTACTGGATAGCATAGGAAGCTTACATACTACTGAATAACATAGGAAGCTTGCAAACTACTGGCTAACATAGTAAGCTTACATACTACTGGCTAACATAGGAAGCTTTTATACTACTGGCTAACATAGGAAGCTTACATACTACTGGCTAAAGCAGGAAGCTTACCTACTACTGGCTAACATAGGAAGCTTACCTACTATTGGCTAACATAGGAAGCTTACATACTACTGAATAACATAGGAAGCTTGCAAACTACTGGCTAACATAGGAAGCTTACATACTACTGGCTAACATAGGACCGTTACATACTACTGGATAACATATGAAGCTTACATACTACTGAATAACATAGGAACCTTACATACTACTGAATAACATAGGAAGCTTACATACTACTGAATAACATAGGAAGCTTACATACTACTGGCTAACATAGGAACGTTACATACTACTGGATAACATATGAAGCTTACATACTACTGAATAACATAGGAAGCTTACATACTACTGAATAACATAGGAACCTTGCATACTACTGGATAGCATAGGAAGCTTACATACTACTGAATAACATAGGAAGCTTGCAAACTACTGGCTAACATAGTAAGCTTGCATACTACTGGCTAACATAGGAAGCTTTTATACTACTGGATAACATAGGAAGCTTACATACTACTGGATAATATAGTAAGCTTACATTCTACTGGCTAAGATAGGAAGCCTACATGCTACTGGCTAACATAGAGAGCTTACATATTACTGGCTAACATAGGAAGCTTACATACTACTGAATAACATAGGAAGCTTACATACTACTGGATAGTATAGGAACCTTACATACTACTGAATAACATAGGAAGCTTACATACTACTGGATAACATAAGAATCCTACATAATACTGGCTAACATAGGAATCTTACATACTACTGGCTAACATAGGAAGATTACATACTACTGGCTAACATAGGAAGCTTACATACTACTTGCTAAAGCAGGAAGCTTACCTACTACTGGCTAACATAGGAAGCTTACCTACTATTGGCTAACATAGGAAGATTACATACTACTGAATAACGTAGTAAGCTTACAAACTACTGGCTAACATAGTAAGCTTGCATACTACTGGCTAACATAGGAAGCTTTTATACTACAGGATAGCATAGGAAGCTTACATACTACTGGATAATATAGTAAGCTTACATTCTACTGGCTAAGATAGGAAGCCTACATGCTACTGGCTAACATAGGAAGCTTACATACTACAGAATAACATAGGAACCTTACATACTACTGGATAGTATAGGAACCTTACATACTACTGGATAACATAGGAAGCTTACATACTACTGAATAACATAGGAAGCTTACATACTACTGAATAACATAGGAAGCTTACATACTACTGGATAGCATAGCAAACTTACATACTAGTGGATAACATAGGAAGCTTGCATACTACTGAATAACATAGGAAGCTTACATACTACTGGATGCATAGGAACCTTACATACTACTGGATAACATAGGAATCTTACATACTACTGAATAACATAGGAAGCTTACATACTACTGGATAGCATAGGAACCTTACATACTACTGGATAACATAGGAAGCTTACATACTACTGAATAACATAGGAAGCTTACATACTACTGGATAACATAGGAAGCTTACATACTACTGAATAACATAGGAAGCTTACATACTACTGGCTAACATAGGAAGCTTACATACTACTGGATAACATAGGAACGTTACATACTACTGGATAACATATGAAGCTTACATACTTCTGAATAGCATAGGAAGCTTACATACTACTGAATAACATAGGAACCTTACATACTACTGAATAACATAGGAAGCTTACATACTACTGGCTAACATAGGAAGCTTACATACTACTGGCTAACATAGGAACGTTACATACTACTGGATAACATATGAAGCTTACATACTACTGAATAACATAGGAAGCTTACATACTACTGAATAACATAGGAACCTTGCATACTACTGGATAGCATAGGAAGCTTACATACTACTGAATAACATAGGAAGCTTGCAAACTACTGGCTAACATAGTAAGCTTGCATACTACTGGATAACATAGGAAGCTTACATACTACTGGATAATATAGTAAGCTTACATTCTACTGGCTAAGATAGGAAGCCTACATGCTACTGGCTAACATAGAGTGCTTACATATTACTGGCTAACATATGACGCTTACATACTACTGAATAACATAGGAAGCTTACGTACTACTGGATAACATAAGAATCCTACATAATACTGGCTAACATAGGAAACTTACATACTACTGGCTAACATAGGAAGATTACATACTACTGGCTAACATAGGAAGCTTACCTACTACTGGCTAACATAGGAAGCTTACATACTACTGAATAACATAGTAAGCTTGCAAACTACTGGCTAACATAGTAAGCTTACATACTACTGGCTAACATAGGAAGCTATTATACTACTGAATAACATAGGAAGCTTACATACTACTGGATAATATAGTAAGCTTACATTCTACTGGCTAAGATAGGAAGCCTATATGCTACTGGCTAACATAGAAAGCTTACATACTACTGGCTAACATAAGAAGCTTACATACTACAGAATAACATAGGAACCTTACATACTACTGGATAGTATAGGAACCTTACATACTACTGGATAGCATAGGAAGCTTGCATACTACTGAATAACATAGGAAGGTTACATACTACTGGATGCATAGGAACCTTACATACTACTGGATAACATAGGAACCTTACATACTACTGAATAACATAGGAAGCTTACATACTACTGGATAGCATAGGAACCTTACATACTACTGGATAACATAGGAAGCTTACATACTACTGGATAACATAGGAAGCTTACATACTACTGAATAACATAGGAAGCTTACATACTACTGAATAACATAGGAAGCTTACATACTACTGAATAACATAGGAAGCGTACATACTACTGAATAACATAGGAAGCTTACATACTACTGGCTAACATAGGAAGCTTACATACTACTGGCTAACATAGGAACGTTACATACTACTGGATAACATATGAAGCTTACATACTACTGAATAACATAGGAAGCTTACATACTACTGAATAACATAGGAACCTTGCATACTACTGGATAGCATAGGAAGCTTACATACTACTGAATAACATAGGAAGCTTGCAAACTACTGGCTAACATAGTAAGCTTACATACTACTGGCTAACATAGGAAGCTTTTATACTACTGGATAACATAGGAAGCTTACATACTACTGGATAATATAGTAAGCTTACATTCTACTGGCTAAGATAGGAAGTCTACATGCTACTGGCTAACATAGAGAGCTTACATATTACTGGCTAACATAGGAAGCTTACATACTACTGAATAACATAGGAAGCTTACATACTACTGGATAGTATAGGAACCTTACATACTACTGAATATCATAGGAAGCTTACATACTACTGTACTGAATAACATAGGAAGCTTACATACTACTGGATAGCATAGGAACCTTACATACTACTGGATAGCATAGCAAACTTACATACTACTGGATAACATAGTAAGCTTACATACTACTTAATAACATAGGAAGCATTAATACTACTGGATGGCATAGGAACCTTACATACTACTGGATAACATAGGAACCTTACATACTACTGAATAACATAGGAAGCTTACATACTACTGGATAGCATAGGAACCTTACATACTACTGGATAACATAGGAAGCTTACATACTACTGAATAACTTAAGAAGCTTACATACTACTACATAACATAGGAAGCTTACATACTACTGGATAATATAGTAAGCTTACATTCTACTGGCTAAGATAGGAAGCCTACATGCTACTGGCTAACATAGAGAGCTTACATATTACTGGCTAACATAGGAAGCTTACATACTACTGAATAACATAGGAAGCTTACATACTACTGGATAGCATAGGAACCTTACATACTACTGGATAGCATAGCAAACTTACATACTACTGGATAACATAGTAAGCTTACATACTACTGAATAACATAGGAAACTTTAATACTACTGGATGGCATAGGAACCTTACATACTACTGGATAACATAGGAACCTTACATACTACTGAATAACATAGGAAGCTTACATACTACTGGATAGCATAGGAACCTTACATACTACTGGATAACATAGGAAGTTTACATACTACTGAATAACTTAAGAAGCTTACATACTACTGAATAACATAGGAAGCTTACATACTACTGGATAACATAGGGAGCTTACATACTACTGGATAACATAGGACCTTACATACTACTGGATAACATAGGAAGCTTACATACTACCTAATAACATAGGAAGCTTACATGCTACTGAATAACATAGGAAGCTTACATACTACTGGATAACATAGGAACCTTACATACTACTGGATAACATAGGAAGCTTACATACTACTGAATAACATAGGAAGCTTACATACTACTGGATAACATAGGGAGCTTACATACTACTGGATAACATAGGACCTTACATACTACTGGATAACATAGGAAGCTTACATACTACCTAATAACATAGGAAGCTTACATACTACTGAATAACATAGGAAGCTTACATACTACCTTATAACATAGGAAGCTTACATACTACTGGATAACATAGGAAGCTTACATACTACTGGATAACATAGGAACCTTACATACTACTGAATAACATAGGAAGCTTACATACTACTGGATAACATAGGAAGCTTACATACTACTGGATAACATAGGAAGCTTACATACTACTGGATAACATATAGTCCATCAAGTCACAAATAATTGCTAGTGTAAATGAGAAGCCTTTCTCACATTTAAAGTAATAGTTTTAAATGCATGAATGTACATTTGTTAATTAGTTTACTTGTTAAAGGAACCACATGGTCTATTTTTCACCTGTAAAACGTAAAAAAAAAAAAAAATAACTGCAGCAGAAATAAATGCCCTTCTGTGGTGAACCTGCTTCTAGATGTGTGCAAATGTGATACAAAATCAATAATGGTTTAAAATCAATCTTATCAGCTTTAGTTTCTGAATTATACTGCATAATTATTTATGCTAATTAGCAGGTCTGGTAATTGATTTTTTTTTTTTTCATTAAAAGTGACTGGCAACCCTAATCCTATTTTATATTACATAAATTTACGGAAGTTATTACCAGTGCACATATCAGTATAAAGGATCCCAGAGCTTGTGTAAACTGTGTGAGATAAGAGAAAAATGTTTATATAAAATATGTTCTAAAAAGTGCAAAATATTTTGTTTCTTACGTTTTTCAAGAAAAATTAGTGATTCAAATCTTGAATATTTTATCTATGACAGAACCTTTAAATATCTTTACAGTAACATGTAAAAATGATTATTTAGAAACAAAGGGACGATCAAATTTATAACAGAAGAATCATTGCAGATACAATTCACACGTGCTACTATGAAGTTTCCTTCAGTGCAGGTATATTTATTCTTGTATAAAATCCATCTGTCATACAGACCAGTACATTTATGGATTCTATGTACCAGTCAGCTATTTTACTGCTCAATGAATATTATATCAAATTGGTGCCTCCATAATGTTTCACAATAAATCTCAATCCCGCCGACCACAATTTATGCAGTATTTTTAGGCAACAAAATGGACATATTGAATTCAACTCACAAAAGATGTTGATAAAGTGCAAAAAAAATGTTTTTTTTTTCATCATGTTTGGCAGTATTCCAAGATGAGTTGGAATAATAATATTATTTTGCACATGTGCATTACACTCTGCAATTATTACAATGCCACTTTAGATGTTTATAATTAAATTTGGTCTAGATTCATTAAACCTATATCATAGTCCAAAAGTATTGTTTATATACCAATGGCACCAATTACGTTTGTATTAAGTGAACATGATCATTACTGATTTCTAATCCCTTACATCAATCTTTCAATTATAACTAGTGTTTACAATATCAGTGTCATCTTAAAAATGGGAGAAACAGTTAAAATCGATTTAGTGGTTGACTGATGGCAAATAATTATATTATTGTGTGCTCTGTTACATCACTAAAGGTAGCAGTCCCTGATAATTGCCTTCTCTCCTATATCCTGCAATCTCACTATTATACTTTTGCAGCACTGTGTATTATATGTGCCTTGCAGTACAAGCTAACAGTCCTATAGTATTGCAGATCTAGGGTTAAATTGCTTTATTACTTGTCCAATCCAGCTAATAAATATTGCTACAAAATAGCTTATGTATCTCCTGCACCTAAGTGTAAGACCCAGTTCAATTCCCCAAGTGCTTCATGTCTCATTGTATCTAATGTTGCAATTCACTGCTAAACTTTCTGTAGTTATGCTTCAAAAATTCCTCATTAATTAGTGAGCCCCTTAGTATTTCACACCATCACCACCTTATTACACAATTTAAAAAAAGTCCCAAACTCCCTCTTCTCCATATTGTTTATTTTGTAGTTAGTGTGCAGAACAGACGTATATGTATTTAATAAACATATTCATGATATTGTACAGATAACGAGATCTGCAGAAAATGTGAGAAAATAACCGTAACATCTAGAGATTTGTGCTCTTAAACTGTTTGTTTTTATTTCATTCTCACATTTTCATGAGTGTTAAAACAGTTACAGTCATTTTCTATTCTTAAATGAGATTTCTAGCAGCAATCGCATATGTTTGATTGTGATTCAACAGTTTGCCATTCCGTCTTGTTTTATTGCAGCTGAGGTCAGTTACCCAGGTTTTAAAAAGAAGTCCCAAAAATCATGATTTCCAAACTACAATTTACAATATCTAGAACCTTGTGTCGCTATGTTCTTATATTAATAGATATTCTGCAATACAAATCTTGTTATGTAGAGAGAGGTTTAGAACTTTTGCCAATATGTTTAACTTTGTCCCTTTCCCATATACAGTATAGATGATTATATATAGGCATAGATATATACAGATATATATAGGAATACAGAATTATAAATACATATAAGTTATCTATGTACAGAACATATTCCCATATGTACACTAATTACAGTATAACACTTTATTAAATATGAATATTGCATAAATATGATTTTACATGTTTTCATCTACTTAACTGCACTTATATGTCTATATATGTATACATATGTATTTATGTGTTTATATGTGTATTTATATCTGTAAATACATAAATACACACATAAATATATATGTACACACATACAGTATATATATATATATATATATATATATATATATATATATATATATATATATATGTATATACACATAGTTATATTTTATATTTAGACATGAATATACAGTATATGTATAACTATGTTAAAGCCATTGCTGCCTTTTTTTTTCTAACACCCTATCTTGAGCTTCCTATCTTGAGCACTTATAACTTTTTTATAATATTTTTCAAAATATTTTTTTTTAGTGTTATTATAAGCGTAACTGTACTTTGTAATTTATTTTTGATGTGTTTTGTGACACTTTTTAGTTTTGCAAAACAGTTAACCAGAGCTCTGAGGATGCAATATGCTTACATGCGTTAACTTCAATTGCACTCAATCGATTGTGTTTACTTTCAGCTTGTAATGTTCCTTTCCCAGTATGGCCATTATGCCAATATACAAATGGCATTGTGATTGGTTAATACATTTTTTCAAAGCTGCACCACTTTGATTGTATCACGCTCAAATTGCCAATTGCCATTATGTTAGTCCAGCAGCTGTAAAAACCGGTACAAATATCATATAGTTATTTGCATTACTGGACAAACCAAATAACCCTCACTTCAAAATTGCCCCACTGCAATTAACCCTAACAAATTCTCTTTGTCTTCCCTAGCCCCCACTACATAACCTCCCTCTTAATGTAATCTAATTCCTAAAAATTAACCCTAAGGGCAACTAGAACTTTTAATTTAGCCTGCTACCACAATATGCCCCAAGACTCACATGACCCTCTATGTGAACATTCACTTCAATAACCACTAAAGCCCAATAAACTTCCCCTTTCTGACTGACCCCTCTGCACCACAATATTCCCAACAAGTGCTATTAAAGGGACAGTCAACACCAGCATTTTTGTTGTTTAAAAGGTAGATAATCCCTTTATTACCCACTCCCTATTTTTGCATAATTAACACAGTTATAATAATACACGTTTTACCTCTGTAATTACCTTGTATCTAAGCCTCTGCAAAGTGCCCCCTTATTTCAGTTCTTTTAACAGACTTGCATCAGTACTCACTCCTAGGAGCTTCTCGTGCGTGAGCTCAATGTTATCTATGTGAAACACATGAACTAATGCCCTCTAGTGGTGAAAAACTGTCAAAATGTTTTCAGAATAGAGGTGGCCTTCAAGGTCTAAGAAATTAGCATATGAATCTCATAGGTTTAGCTTTCAACTAAGAATATGAGAGAACAAAGCAAAATTGGTGATAAAATAAATTGGAAAATTGTTCAAAATTACATGCCCTATTTAAATCATGAAAGTTTTTTGGGGGGCTTGACTGTCCCTTTAAATACCAACTGGATATAAGCGAGGTGAAAAAGGCTATCAAAGATCTGAAGCCAATTTTGTTTTGAATTGTCGAAGACATATTATGTTTCCATCTGTTTGGTGTTTTTCTTTTACATGCCTAAATTGTAAGATTACTTTTATGGCAGCATCAAATAAATAAATATTTAAAAAAAAAAAAAAAAAGATCTGAAGCCAGGGAAGGCCCCGGGTCTGGACGGCCTACCCGGAGAATATTATAAATTATTTAAATCCTCACTAGCTCCACACTTAGTTAAATTCTCGAACTATATCATGCAAGGTTACGAGATTCCGTGTGATCTCCTAAGAGCTAAAATAGTTGTAATACCTAAACCAGGGAAAAACTTGAAATGGTGCGCCAGTTACAGACCCATATCCCTTATAAACCAAGACTTGAAGATTTTCACTAAGATTTTGACGAACAGATTAAAATATATCCTCCCAGGCATGGTACACCCAGACCAGGTGGGGTTTTTCATGGGTAGAGAAGCACCGGACAATGTTCGGCGCATAATCACAGCAGTAAATCACCTAGACCACACTAAAACTCCTTCTCTGGTCCTGTCATTGGACGCGGAGAAGGTGTTTGACAGAGTTGACTGGACATATATGTTTACAGTTCTGGATAGAATGGGGTTTAGGGGCCCCTTTGTAGAAGCCTTACGAAATATATACTCTAACCCCACGGCTACAGTAGGAGCCATAAGACATCACTCTAAGACTATTTACATCAGAAATGACACAAGGCAAGGATGCCTGCTATCTCCGTTGCTATTTGCCCTATGCATGGAACCTCTGGCGGCTAATATTAGGCATTCCCCTGATATAACAGGACTTAAAATTAGAGATATTGACTATAAAATCACCCTATTTGCGGACGATGTTCTGCTGACACTGACCAAGCCCCTTTCGTCTTTAACAGGCCTTTATGATATTCTCCAGAGATTTTCTATAGTATCAGGATTTAAGATCAACATGGACAAAAGTGAGGCGCTGGCAATATCTTTACCAGCCCAGACCAAAAAACTAATCGAACTGAACTTCTCATTCTCATGGGCTAAGTCACATATTAAGTACCTAGGGATTAAATTAACAGTCCACTACGTTGATTTATATAAAGCCAACTACCTCCCTATGTATAGAGAACTACGTAGAGATATTGCTAAATGGAAGCTTCTTAACTTCTCTTGGTATGGCAGAATTTCTGCAAAAAAGATGAATCTTCTGCCAAGAATTCTATATTTGTTTCGGACTTTGCCCATACCAGTCCCGAAAAAAGACTTAAAAACCCTGCAAGCAGATGTTATCTGTTTTATAAACGGCAAGAAGCATTTGAGACTTCCTTATAAAACACTAACTAGACACAGACAACTAGGGGGTGTGGGGGCTCCTGACTTACTTAATTATTATGATGCATCTAGGTTGGCCCAAACCGCCCTGATGGGATCCTCAATAAAGCATTTGGTGTGGATGGAACTAGAGAAAGAGATAGGAGAATTAGATTCTCTGGGAGATTTGGTTTGGGATAGATTACAACACCAAAGTAAAGTAAAAAATATTCCCAAACTATTGAATTTTCATATGATCACTGGACAACACTAATGAACAATAAGAGACTAATGCCAGACTTTTCCTCTAAGATGCCACTTAAATATCTTATTCCAAATGACTACCGAAGACAGTTGGACAAATGGGAAAACAAGGGCCTATATCGGGTAGGGGACTTGTTAGCACATAATAAACCACTAACCTTTAATTAGCTACGAGATAAATTGTCGCCCATTCCCCTACACTGGTATTTGTATTTACAGATTGTGTCCGCACTAAATAGATTTATACCACAAATGCATAAACAAATTAGCACTACATTGGAGAGATTGTGCTGCACCACCATCAGACCTAAGAAATCCATCTCACTACTATATCTAGCGATACAAAACTTAAATGGGGAAAATAAACCAGCTCTCATGCTCAACTGGGAAACAGATACAAACTCAACACTAGAAATAAACGAATAGCAGGAATTATTGTATTCCTCCTGTAAGGGATTAATTAGTGCTGATTTAAGGGAAAACAACCTCAAGACCATTTTTAGGTGGTATTTGACTCCAATTAAAACATCACACTACACGGAAGGAAGAAGTAGAAATTGTTATCGGGGGTGTGGATCGGCTGGTACATACATGCATATGTGGTGGGAGTGTCCTTGTGTGACCCACATCTGGACTAAGCTATAGGTATTTCTTAGTACACTTCTAGATGAGCAGATATCGCTGACCATATCCCAGGGGTTATTAAATGCTCCACTTCCAAACTTTAATAAGCATATTAATACCTTCATTAAAATACTTTGCACAGTCACAAGGGTAGGAATAGCTAGATACTGGAAGGAGGGAGTACCGACATGGCACAAGATATTGGAAAGATTTAAACTAACATATTCTTTACACGAAATGGCAGCAACAATACTAGATACGGTGGAGAACTTCCACAAGGTTTGGTTCTATTGGATAATTCAGCCGCCCTAATATGTTTATCTCAATCTAATGTGAGAGGACAGAAAGGAAAAGTAAGCAAGGGGTAGGAAGAAGGAGGGAGTTCTGGGAAGACATAATTGCGAAAACTACTTTATGTTTATTATAATATATTCAGGGGTATGACACATGGAGAGTTCATTCTAGTGACCAAAAGTTATGTTTATTTAGCTTTTTTTTTATTGTATTAGAAATTCATATATGATAGGTGTCTTTCATGAGAAATATATCAGGTATGATTTACTAACTTTAAGACTTTATTGTGTACTGTAAATCCACAGGAAAAAAGGTGAACTTTAAGTTGTCAAATATGGAAAACACTGTGTTTGAATACCTGATAAGATGATAATGTAATCAACGGTATAAGGCCTGTATTATGTTTAATGATGTTATTTCAATAAAAACTATTTTATTATAAATACCAACTGGAAATTGCATGAAACTTTCAGCATTAGTTTTTGGGTTACCATGATGCTACAGGTCAAGACAGTCAAAATAGAAAATGTGTTTGCTTATGATGTTTCATAATATCATAGGTGTTGCTACTACTTGGAAGCTGCTGCTACTTAATTATAAACAAACAGGATTTTGATCACACACAAGTAACATGTTGCTATGTAGTGACCCTGTAGATATCTGTTGAAGAAAACTAGTAAGCAGCCCTATGATTGTTGCAATATTGTGCAATATAAATAAGATTATTAGAAATTAGTCAAGAGATTTGAAAAACTGTTGATTTGTTTAGGTCTTAAAATATATCCAGCCAGATTACGAGTTTTGCGTTAGAAGCTATGTGGTGCTAACGAGCAGCTTTTTCTCACTGCTCACTTAACTACAGCGCTGGTATTACAGGTTTTTACAAACTCAGCGTTATTAGGCAAGAAGAGAGCGTTGAGCAAAATTTTGCTCCATACCGCACTCCAATACCAGTGCTGCTTAAGTCAGAGGTGAGTTGGTTATACGTGCTCGTGCACAATTTCCCCATAGACATCAATGGGGAGAGCCAGCTGAGAAAAAGTCTAACACCTGCAAAAAAGCAGCGTAAAACTCAGTAACGCAGCCCCATTGATTCCTATGGGGAAATAAAAGTTATGTTTACACCTATCACCCTAACATGGACCCCAAGTCTAAACACCCCTAATCTTACACTTATTAACCCCTAATCTGCCATCCCCGACATCGCCACCACCTACATTATACTTATTAACCCCTAATCTGCTGCCCCCAAAATCGCCGCCACCTACATTATATTTATTAACCCCTAATCTGCCGCCCCCAACGTCGCTGCCACTATATTAAATGTTTTAACCCCTAAATCTAAGTCTAACCCTAACCTTAACACCCCCTAACTTAAATACAATTTATATAAATCTAAATAAATATTACTATCATTAAAGGGACACTGAACCCAAATGTTATCTTCCACAAATTAAGATAGAGCATGACATTTTAAGCAACTTTCTAATTTACTCCTATTATCAAATTTTCTTTATTCTCTTGGTATCTTTATTTGAAATGCAAGAATGTAAGTTTAGATGCTGGCCCATTTTTGGTGAACAACCTGGGTTGTCCTTGCTGATTGGTGGAAAAATTCATCCACCAATAAAACAGTGCTGTCCAGAGTCCTAAACTAAGAAAAAAGCTTAGATGCTTTCTTTTTCAAATAAAGAAAGGAAGAAAACGAAGAAAAATTGATAATAATAGTAAATTAGAAAGTTGCTTAAAATGGCATGCTCTATCTGAATTACACAAGAAAAAAAATTTGGTTTCAGTATCCCTTTAACTAAATTATTCCTATTTAAAGCTAAATATCTTTAAAATAAAACCTTAGCTAGCTACAATATAATTAATAGTTACATTGTATCTAGCTTAGGGTTTATTTTTAAATAAAGCTAAAATAAAGACAATTTTACCTGTAAAATAAAACCTAACCTATGTTACACTAACACCTAACACTACACTACAATTAAATAAATTAACTAAATTAAATACAATTAAATAAATTAAATACAATTAGCTAAATCACACAAAAAAACAAACACTAAATTACAGAAAATAAAAAACAAATTACAGATTTAAACTAATTACACCTAATCTAATAGCCCTATATAATAATAATAAAAAAAAACTAGACTAGCTCTTTTACCCTGTAAAAAAAAATACAAACAACCCCCCAACAGTAAAACCCCACCACCCACACAACCAACCCCCCAAATAAAAAGCTAACTAAAAAAACCTAAGCTCCCCATTGCCCTGAAAAGGGCATTTGGATGCGCATTGCCCTTAAAAGGGCATTTGGATGCGCATTGCCCTTAAAAGGGCATTTAGCTCTTTTGCAGCCCAAACCCCTAATCTAAAAAATAAACCCACCCAATACACCCTTAAAAAAATCCTAGCACTAACCCCCAAAGATTCACTTACCGGGAGAAGTCTTCATCCTAGTGGCAAGATGTCCTCAACGAAGCCAGCAGAAGTGGTCCTCCAGATGGGCAGAAGTAGTCCTCCAGATGGGCAGAAGTAGTCCTCCAGACGGGCAGAAGTCTTCATCCAGACGGCATCTTCTATTTTCATCCTTCCGGCGCGGAGCATCCTCTTCAAACGACGGCTTCTTCGTAATGAATATCTCTTTAAGTGACATCATCCAAGATGGCGTCCCTTAGATTCCGATTGGCTGATAGAGTTCTATCAGCCAATCGAAATTAAGGTAGAAAAAATCCTATTGGCTGTGCTGATTGGATCAGCCAATATTAGTTATATTGTAGCTAGCTTAGGGTTTATTTTATAGGTAAGTATTTAGTTTTAAATAGGAATAATGTAGTTAATGATAGTAATTTTATTTAGATTTATTTAAATTATATTTAAATTAGGGGGTGTTAGGGTTAGGGTTAGACTTAGGTTTAGGGGTTAATAAATTTAATTTAGTGGCAGCGACATTGGGGGTGGAAGATTAGGGGTTAATATATATATCTATAATGTAGGTGGCGGCTTTGTTAGGTGGCGGCAGATTAGGGGTTAATAATATTTAACTAGTGTTTGCAAGGCGGGAGTGCGGCGGTTTAGGGGTTAATATGTTTATTCTAGTGGCGGCGATGTCCGGAGCGGCAGATTAAGGGTTATTATTTTTATTATAGTGTTTGCGATGCTGGAGGGCCTCGGTTTAGTGGTCAATAGGTAGTTTATGGGTGTAAGTGTACTTTTTAGCACTTTAGTTATGAGTTTTATGCTACGGCGTTGTAGTGAAAACTCATAACTACTGACTTTAGAATGCGTTACGAATCTTGACGGGATAGGGTGTACCGCTCACTTTTTGGCCTCCAGGATAGACTTGTAATACCAGCGCTATGGAAATCCCTTAGAAAAAAGGGCTTACAAAGTTTACGTAAGTCGTTTTGCGGTAAGCCAAAGAAGTGTGCGGTGCCCCTAAACCTGCAAGACTCGTAATAGCAGCGGTAGTGAAAAAGCAGCGTTAGGACCTGTTAACGCTGCTTTTTCATCTTAACGCAAAACTCATTATCTAGCCGATTATTTTTGTAAAAAAAAATTTAAGATGTTTAAATATTCTTGTCAAAAAAATAAAAAAATAAAAAAAATATATATATATATATATGTGTGTGTGTGTGAGTGTATGTATATGTGTGTGTGTGTGTGTATATACAGTATATATATATATATATATATATATATATATATATATATATATATATATTTATATATATATATATATATACTGTATGTGTGTATTTATATATATATATATATATATATATATATATATATATATATATATATATATATATATATATATATATATATATATACAAAACACGGAAGGGAACTACACTCTCATACTGGACCGGGTACACATCCAATGACCCTGCAACATGCTCAGCCCTGGGTGCTCACTGGCACTCACAGGAAGCTGTGCTGTCCCCAGAGTCACAGGCAGTTAACCCCAGTCAGGTCTGGGTGCAAGAACCATAGGAAAAATTACAAGACAAATTAATACAACACACAGAGAAAACCCAGCACTCACAAGCTCTCAGCTAAGATTTAAAAGCAAAAATGGAATGGTTAGTTACCGCATCTGGCCAAATGGGACAAGCCCAGGTACCTCGTCAAGGTCCTTTCCAATACCTGGGACCCTAAATCAGCCACACAATGCAAGCTTTCAAATCCAAACAAACTGGGAACAAGGAACAAGGGAAGGGTGCACAGGAATATGCTTTTAAATCTTAGCTGAGAGCTTGTAAGTGAGTGCTGGATTTTCTCTGTGTTATATATATATATATATATATATATATATATATATATATATATATATATATATATATACATACAGATAATAAAATAACTAAATCACTAAACTATACATACACCAAATAAGTAAATAAATAAAAAACAACAGTGTGAAACAATATAAGTGAATTTATTTTGGGATTTTCGAATAAGTATATGTGGATTATTTGAATAAAAGAGTGGTCTGTCCCTTTATGGCCAATGGGATAATTCTTCCTGCGCTGTATCTCAAAAGGAAAACACACACAATAGTGAGTACTATCAGGAAAACAAACTGTGATTATTCATGGAGTCTTACTCCGACTTTATAGAGCTTAAAAGGCCAGTCAACACCCGATGTAACTTAAGGCCATACCTTAGATCCGGAATAGAAGATGCAGCTACACCGCATTGATGTTGATAAGCGCTAATGGTATTGGAGTAATCACTGAAAATACATAGCTTTATTCCTTGAAAATATGGCCGCCAAACTCCCCCCACTATTAAGTATGGACCTTCTTTTTAATTGAATCCTCCAATTGCAATGAAATACTCGGTCGGTTTGCGAGCGTGCAGAAGATAATGTGCATGCACATTATCAAAACAGAACCATCACCCTTTGAAAAATGAACGAGCATGTTAAGACATTAGAGAAGGGGACGAAGGAGGAGGGGGAGGAGTTTGGCGGCCATATCTTCATGGAATAAACCAATCTATTTTCATTTATTATTCTAATACTGTTAGAGTTCATCGACATGCGATGAGGTGTAGCTGCATCTTCTATTCCTGATCTAAGGTATGGCTTTAAGTTACATCGGGTGTTGACTGTCCCTTTAACTCAGCTCTAAGTTTTAAATCCCCTCGGCTGCTCCAGTAATTACAGGATCAATGCTTCAAGATGTATATTTTAAAGGGTTTATTAACATATATAGAACATAAAGATAATGTACACAGTTAACAACATCGCCCCACTGCTAAGTTGTATAGGTTAGCAAAGAGGGCTATACTTACTTAACAGGCTAGCAAGGCGGTTACTAGGCTGTAATCAGTGAATCAGTCTATCAGTCCTTAAAAACAAATATCCAACGACCGTTTCGCCAGATGTCCTTCAACTTTTTCAAGGTATATTTTCTTTAAATTATACATACCTAACCTAGCTGTCACTAAGCTTACACTACCTGCTGCACACTGGAAAGTCTTGCCACTGAAAAGGTGGTGAGACAAACATGTCAGAAACAAAGATTGGTATATACTGCATTAGTGGTGATGTATCCCAATCAAATTGCAGCTTACGCTGCATCCAGTTGGATTCTTTCACCACCCTGCCATCCAGGTGGATTCTTTCACCACCCCTTTTGCTCTATCTCTCCCCCTTTCTTTTGCTCTCTCTCCCCCTTTCTTTTGCTCTCTCTCCCCACTATCTTTTGCTCTCTCTCCCCCTCTCTTTTGCTCTCTCTTCCCCCTCTCTTTTGATTTCTCTCCCCCCTCTTTTTTTCTCTCTCTCTCCCCTCTCTTTTGCTCTCTCCCTCCCCTCTCTTTTGCTCTCTCTATCCCCTCTGTTTTGCTCTCTCTCTCCTCTCTTTTGGATACTTTCACCACCCTAACATTTTTCGGAATCTTTCCCCCTCTCTTTTCACTCTCTCCCCCCCCCCCCCTCTCTTTTGCTCTCTCCCCCTCTCTTTTACTCTCTCTTTCCACTCTTTTGGATTCTTTCACCACCCTGCCATCCAGGTGGATTCTTTCACCACACCACCCCTTTTGCTCTCTCTCTCCCCCTTTCTTTTGCTCTCTCTCCCCCCTCTCTTTTGCTCTCTCTCCTCCCTCTTTTGCTCTATCGCCTCCCTCTCTTTTGCTCTTTCTCCCCCTCTCTTTTGCTCTCTATCTCCCCCCTATCTTTTGCTCTCTCTCCCTTCTCTTTTGCTCTCTCTCTCCTCTCTTTTGCTCTCTCTCCCCTCTCTTTTGCTCTCTCTCCCCCCTCTCTTTTGCTCTCTCTCCCCTCTCTTTTGCACTCTCTCTCCACCCTCTCTTTTGCTTTCTCTCCCCTCTCATTTGCTCTCTCTCTTTCCCCTCTCTTTTGCTCTCTCTCCCCCTCTCTTTTGCTCACTCTCTCTCCCTCTCTTTTGCACTCTCCCCACTGTCTTTTGCTCTCTCCCCACTCTCTTTTGCGCTCTCTCTCCCCCTCTCTTTTGCACTCTCTCCCCCTCTATTTTGTTCTCTCTCTCCACCCTCTCGTTTGCTCTCTCTCCCCTCTCATTTGCTCTTTCACTCCTCTCTCATTTGCTCTCTCTCCTCCTCTCTTTTGTGCTCTCCCCCTCCTCTTTTTGCTCTCTCCCCCCTCTATTTTGCTCTCCCTCTCCCCCTCTCTTTTGCTCTCTCCCCCCTCTCTTTTGCTCTCCCTCTCCCCCTCTCTCGTTTGCTCTCTCCCCCCTCTCATTTTGCTCTCTCCCCCCTTCTCTTTTGCTCTCTACCCCCTTCTTTTTTGCTCTCTCCCCTCTTCTCTTTTGCTCTCTCCCCCTTCTCTTTTCTCTCTCCCCCTGTCCTTTTTTATATATTGGGGCACTCCCACTGCCTCTTCTTCCCTGCTGAGCCGCCATTTTTTTAGGGCACTCCCAATGCCTCCCCTTCCCTGCTGAGCCACCCACCCGCCACCCGCTCACACCTCCCACCGGCACCAGCAGAAGACCGTTACAGACGGTGACACACACAGTGTCACCGTCTGTAACGATCAGGTATCTGGCCTCATATGGAGGTGTAGCACCAATTGCACTCCAGCTCCATATGCGGCAGATGCCTGAAGCTCCAGCTCTCAGCTGTTATGTTACAGCTGAGAGTTGGAGCTCCTGAAGCTGTCTGTCATGGTGAGGCGGCGGCACGCGCATCCAACATTCCTTCGAGGATGCGTGCGCAACTGCCGATGGCAATGGACGCTTACAAACACAATTATAGTATAGATGCTGCTTTCATATATTTATATATATATATATATATATATATATAAATTAATCTACAGGTGTTGTAACACCTTTTTTGATTATCTGATTTTCTATATATATTTATAAAAATATATATTTAATATAAAGTTAAAATTAATGGACTAATTTGGACAGATTTCATTTAATGTTTCCTTCAATAATAAAAGTTTATGTTGTGTTAGTAAAGCTATTTAAAGAGGGGGGAAGCTATTTAAAGAGACAGTGTTAAGTCTTCAAAGCAAGCTTCTTTAACATTTTGCCCAAAGTCGATGTTTTTGTATCAGAATATTTCCCATACAGAACAGATCATCGTTTTCAAAATTTAGCTGGAGTTAGAATAAGTAAATGGGTTGGTGTTGGGGGTGTCATTTGTCACTGGCCATAATGCCACTTTTTTCAAATGCTTTTACATTAATACTAGTCGATAAGCCTGCCCAAAGGGCAGTCTAATTTTTGTTTAAGCTACAGATGTAGAAACAGCCAATTTTGTAATTCTTATTTTATATAAATAAGTGGTAAAGCCTGCCCAGAGGGCAGTATTTTGTGGTGACGGAACCACCCTGCCATTTTTGGAAGGGCATTCTATTGTGGTGATGGAACCACCCTGCCAGTTTTGGAATCCACCTGGATGCAGCTTATGCTGCATCCAGTTGGATTCTTTCACCACCCTGCCATCCAGGTGGATTCTTTCACCACCCCTTTTGCTCTATCTCTTCCCCTTTCTTTTGCTCTCTCTCCCCCTTTCTTTTGCTCTCTCTCCCCACTATCTTTTGCTCTCTCTCCCCCTCTCTTTTGCTCTCTCTTTCCCCTTTCTTTTGCTTTCTCTCCACCCTCTTTTTTCTCTCTCTCTCCCCTCTCTTTTGCTCTCTCCCCTCTCTTTTGCTCTCTCTATCCCCTCTCTTTTGCTCTCTCTCTGCTCTCTTTTGGATACTTTCACCACCCTGGCATTTTTCAGAATCTTTCCCCCTCTCTTTTGTGCTCTCTCTCCTCTCTTTTGGATTCTTTCACCACCCTGACATTTTTGGAATCCACCTGGATAGAGCTTACGCTGCATCCAGGTGGATTCTTTCACCACCCTGCCATCCAGGTGGATTCTTTCACCACCCCTTTTGCTCTCTTTCTCCCCCATTCTTTTGCTCTCTCTCCCCCCTCTCTTTTGCTCTCTCTCCTCCCTCTTTTGCTCTCTCTCCTCCCTCTCTTTTGCTCTCTCTCCCCCTCTCTTTGCTCTCTATCTCCCCCCCCCTATCTTTTGCTCTCTCTCCCCTCTCTTTTGCTCTCTCTCTCCTCTCTTTTGCTCTCTCTCTCCTCTCTTTTGATCTCTCTCTCCCCTCTCTTTTGCTCTCTCTCCCCTCTCTTTTGCACTCTCTCTCCTCCTCTCTTTTGCTCTCTCTTTCCACCCTCTCTTTTGCTCTCTCTCCCCTCTCTTTTGCTCTCTCTCCAGCTCTCATTTGCTCTCTCTCCAGCTCTCATTTTCTCTCTCTCTTTCCCCTCTCTTTTGCTCGGTCTCTCGCCCTCTCTTTTACACTCTCCCCACTCTCTTTTGTTCTCTCCTCACTCTCTTTTGCGCTCTCTCTCCCCCTCTCTTTTGCGCTCTCTCTCCACCTCTCTTTTGCTCTCTCTCTCCCCTCTCTTTTGCTCTATATCCCCTCTCTTTTGCTCTCTCTCTCCTCTCTTTTAGATACTTTCACCACCCTGACATTTTTCAGAATCTTTCCCCCTCTCTTTTGTGCTCTCTCTCCTCTCTTTTGGATTCTTTCACCACCCTGACATTTTTGGAATCCACCTGGATACAGCTTACGCTGCATCCAGGTGGATTCTTTCACCACCCTGCCAGCCAGGTGGATTCTTTCACCACCCCTTTTGCTCTCTCTCTCCCCCTTTCTTTTGCTCTCTCTCCCCCCTCTCTTTTGCTCTCTCTCCTCCCTCTTTTGCTCTCTCTCCTCCCTCTCTTTTGCTCTCTCTCCCCCTCTCTTTGCTCTCTATCTCCCCCCCTATCTTTTGCTCTCTCTCCCCTCTCTTTTGCTCTCTCTCTCTCCTCTCTTTTGCTCTCTCTCTCCTCTCTTTTGCTCTCTCCCCTCTCTTTTGGTCTCTCTCCCCTCTCTTTTGCTCTCTCTCCCCTCTCTTTTGCTCTCTCTCCAGCTCTCATTTGCTCTCTCTCCAGCTCTCATTTGCTCTCTCTCTTTCCCCTCTCTTTTGCTCGCTCTCTCTCCCTCTCTTTTGCACTCTCCCCACTCTCTTTTGCTCTCTCCCCACTCTCTTTTGCGCTCTCTCTCCACCTCTTTTTTGCTCTCTCTCTCTCCACCCTCTCTTTTGTTCTCTCTCCCCTCTCATTTGCTCTTTCGCTCCTCTCTCATTTGCTCTCTCTCCTCCTCTCTTTTGTGCTCTCCCCCCCTCTTTTTGCTCTCTCCCCCCTCTATTTTGCTCTCCCTCTCCCCCTCTCTTTTGCTCTCTCCCCCCTCTCTTTTGCTCTCCCTCTCCCCCTCTCTCTTTTGCTCTCTTCCCCCTCTTTTTTTGCACTCTCCCCCCTTCTCTTTTGCTCTCTACCCCCTTCTTTTTTGCTCTCTCCCCCTTCTCTTTTCTCTCTCCCCCTGTCCTTTTTTATATATTGGGGCACTCCCACTGCCTCCTCTTCCCTGCTGAGCCGCAATTTTTTTTCAGGGCACTCCCACTGTCTCCCCTTCCCTCCTGAGCCACCCACCCACCACCCGCTCACACCTCCCACCGGCACCAGCAGAAGACCGTTACAGATGGTGACACACACAGTGTCACCATCTGTAATGATCAGGTATCTGGCCTCATATGGAGGTGTAGCACCGATCGCGCTCCAGCTCCATATGTGGCAGATGCCTGAAGCTCCAGCTCTCAGCTGTTATGTTACAGCTGAGAGTTGGAGCACCTGAAGCTGTCTATCGCGGTGAGGCGGCTGCACGCGCATCCAACATTCCTTTGAGGATGCGTGCGCAACTGCCGATGGCAACGGACGCTTACAAACACAATTATAGTATAGATGCTGCTTTCATATATATATATATATATATATATATATATATATATATATATATATATATATATATAAATTAATCTACAGGTGTGTCATGAACCAAGCCTCCAGACGAAAAAGAAAAAGAAAAGGTCTGGGAGGCATTCTGCTAAGAAGGGCTGTGTGGGGATTTGAACCTGTGACTCTGTGGTTGCTATTTCTGTTTGCTTACATGTTGAGCCACAGCCAGTTCTAGCAATAGCAGGGATCTTAAAAGATCTGATAAATAACTATTTGCCTTACTTGTTATTACACCTGTGCAACACACAGGTGTTCTCAATTCTGGAATTAATCAGAACCAACCCTGTGCAAAACCTCCCTATTTAAGGATGGCTTTTAGTCTGCATTTTGGTCTTCACATTGGATCTGTTTTGTCAAGTCAGAACCTGTTTCCTGTATTTCTTTGGAGAAAGATTTCCTTTGCACCTGTTTACAAGGTATTACCAGGAGAAAGCCTTTACCTTTAAACCTGTTACCAATCTTCAAGTTTGTTTCCTGCCTTGTGCATTTCCTGCACTCAGCAATTACATGGAGAGAGACTTTACCTTTAAACCTGTTACCAGTTTGCAAGTTGTTTCCTGCATTGCGCAATTCCTGCACTCAGCAATTACAAGGAGAGAGACTTTACCTTTAAACCTGTTACCAATCTACAAGTTTGTTTCCTGCTTTATGCAATTCCTGCACTTGGCCATTGCCAGGAGAAAGATTTCCTTTGCACCTGTTTACAAGGTATTACCAGGAGAAAGCCTTTACCTTTAAACCTGTTACCAATCTTCAAGTTTGTTTCCTGCCTTGTGCATTTCCTGCACTCAGCAATTACAAGGAGAGAGACTTTACCTTTAAACCTGTTACCAGTTTGCAAGTTGTTTCCTGCATTGTGCAATTCCTGCACTCAGCAATTACAAGGAAAGAGACTTTACCTTTAAACCTGTTACCAGTTTGCAAGTTGTTTCCTGCATTGCGCAATTCCTGCACTCAGCAATTACAAGGAGAGAGACTTTACCTTTAAACCTGTTACCAATCTACAAGTTTGTTTCCTGCTTTATGTAATTCCTGCACTTGGCCATTGCCAGGAGAAAGATTTCCTTTGCACCTGTTTACAAGGTATTACCAGGAGAAAGCCTTTACCTTTAAACCTGTTACCAATCTTCAAGTTTGTTTCCTGCCTTGTGCATTTCCTGCACTCAGCAATTACAAGGAGAGAGACTTTACCTTTAAACCTGTTACCAGTTTGCAAGTTGTTTCCTGCATTGTGCAATTCCTGCACTCAGCAATTACAAGGAGAGAGACTTTACCTTTAAACCTGTTACCAGTTTGCAAGTTGTTTCCTGCCTTGTGCAATTCCTGGACTCAGCAATTACAAGGAGAAAGACTTTACTTTTAAACCTGCTACCTGTTTACAAGTTGTTTTCTGCCTTGTGCAAATCTTACATTTCAGTTATTACCAAGAGAAAGACTTTCCTTTTTGAATCTGCATCTCTGCTTACTAGTTTTCTTTATTTTCACTCCTGCTGTATGTGGTCTTAACATACCTGAGTAGCATATTTAAATATTCTGCAAGTATTTGCTTAAACAAAGTATTTTGTTGTTTAAATAAATTTGTTTTCATTTTCAATCAGTATGGCTTCTACTAATCTTCCTTTAAAGCAACTGTTCCAGACAATGAGGCTCTCACATGATATCCTGAGACAGAACTTGACAGAATGTGAAGACCCTAAAAGAGAGCCCTCTGGGATTATTGCTGTATTGGATTCAGTGTTAAAGTTTATTAAGGACATACTCATTAACTTTATGGAGCTGGTGGAAATGTTATCTCTCCCAACCGAAACCTTGTCTAAAGTTATCTCCCAAACAAGGAAAGGTTTTAAAGAACCCTTAACAGAAAAGGAGAAAATTCGGCGAAGACAACTTAACCTCTGTTTCTATTGTGGGGGACCTGGTCACCGCATCACAGGGTGTCCAGTAAGACCTCCTAGAGGATCAAGTCAAGATACAGCCAAGTTGAAAATGAACTCTGATGTTAAGGGAACAAATTATACTTCCACTAGCAAACTGTATGATACCCCTGGAGATGACCCAGCTATGGAGAATACATCTATTCTACAAACAACCGTTTCTAACACGCTTCAAGAAATGGTACCTGATTTGAAACAGATGGTCATTGGGAGTACAACTCCAACTACATCCATTACCCATACCACTGCGTCTGTTTCTGCATCAACCACATTGGGGAACTCTGCAAAAATACCTCCTGGAAATCTTGCACATTACCTTGTTTCTGCCCTGGCTGGAGATCCAGCTAACAAAAGTCACTCATCAGACATAAAAGTGACAAACCTTTCAGCTGAATCAGACTCTGCCAATTCTAAAGATCCACACCTCCTTGTACCACCTTCACCCAGCTACTCATTGACTGAGAAAGAATTGGATGAGATGGTTGAATTGGATATAAATGACACAGAAAATGAATTCCTGGACTCTGAAGGACAGGTCATACCTTACCCGGAGGTACTCTACCCATCAGGCAGATATGACCCATATAACGAATTCCTTGACTCTGAAGGAGAGGTCTTTTCCTACCCGGAGGTACCCTGCCCATCAGCCAGTCCATTGCAAGCTGCTGGGTATAATCAGGAACCTCTAAATCAAAACTGTCTTGGTTTTTCAGCTCTTGTTATGCCTACAGGGATATCTTCTAAGGGTCCCCAATCTCAGGCAGCTGTTCCAAGCAAAGAATCCATTCCATCTGATTGTATTAGGGCTTCAAATGGAACACTTGTTCGTAAATCCCACCTTCAGATGTTTGAACAGGCTTTGAGCGCCCAGAGTGCGCTCTTTGGAGGGGGCATCTGTCATGAACCAAGCCTCCAGACGAAAAAGAAAAGGTCTGGGAGGCATTCTGCTAAGAAGGGCTGTGTGGGGATTTGAACCTGTGACTCTGTGGTTGCTATTTCTGTTTGCTTACATGTTGAGCCACAGCCAGTTCTAGCAATAGCAGGGATCTTAAAAGATCTGATAAATAACTATTTGCCTTACTTGTTATTACACCTGTGCAACACACAGGTGTTCTCAATTCTGGAATTAATCAGAACCAACCCTGTGCAAAACCTCCCTATTTAAGGATGGCTTTTAGTCTGCATTTTGGTCTTCACATTGGATCTGTTTTGTCAAGTCAGAACCTGTTTCCTGTATTTCTTTGGAGAAAGATTTCCTTTGCACCTGTTTACAAGGTATTACCAGGAGAAAGCCTTTACCTTTAAACCTGTTACCAATCTTCAAGTTTGTTTCCTGCCTTGTGCATTTCCTGCACTCAGCAATTACAAGGAGAGAGACTTTACCTTTAAACCTGTTACCAGTTTGCAAGTTGTTTCCTGCATTGCGCAATTCCTGCACTCAGCAATTACAAGGAGAGAGACTTTACCTTTAAACCTGTTACCAGTTTGCAAGTTGTTTCCTGCCTTGTGCATTTCCTGCACTCAGCAATTACAAGGAGAGAGACTTTACCTTTAAACCTGTTACCAGTTTGCAAGTTGTTTCCTGCATTGCGCAATTCCTGCACTCAGCAATTACAAGGAGAGAGACTTTACCTTTAAACCTGTTACCAGTTTGCAAGTTGTTTCCTGCATTGTGCAATTCCTGCACTCAGCAATTACAAGGAGAGAGACTTTACCTTTAAACCTGCTACCTGTTTACAAGTTGTTTTCTGCCTTGTGCAAATCTTACATTTCAGTTATTACCAAGAGAAAGACTTTCCTTTTTGAATCTGCATCTCTGCTTACTAGTTTTCTTTATTTTCACTCCTGCTGTATGTGGTCTTAACATACCTGAGTAGCATATTTAAATGTTCTGCAAGTATTTGCTTAAACAAAGTATTTTGTTGTTTAAATAAATTTGTTTTCATTTTCAATCAGTATGGCTTCTACTAATCTTCCTTTAAAGCAACTGTTCCAGACAATGAGGCTCTCACATGATATCCTGAGACAGAACATGACAAGGTGTTGTAACACCTTTTTTTGATTATCTGATTTCCTAAATATATTTATAAAAATATATATTTAATCTAAAGTTAAAATTAATGGACTAATTTGGACATACTATAGTCCATAATATATCAAATCTACAAATGTAACAACCCCTATTTGCTATATATTTTTTTAACTATAGTTGAATATACAACTATTTTTCAAAGAAATGAACTTATTTTTTTTAGTATACATACGGCTAGATTACGAGTTTTGCGGTATGAGTGAAAAAGGCAGCGTTAAGACTCTTTTTCACTACCGCTGGTATTATGAGATTTGCAGGTATAACTGTACCGCACACTTTTTTGGCCGTAAAGCAACATAACTACTGCAGCTTTCAAAAAGTCCTTTTTCAATTGGACTTCCACAGCGCCGGTATTACGAGTCTGCCTGGGAGGCCAAAAAGTGAGCGGTACAGCCTATACCGTCAAGATTCATAGCATTCTATTGGCTGTTCCAATCAGCCAATAGAATGCAAGCTCAATGCTATTGGCTGATTAGATCAGCCAATAGGACTAATGCTCAATCCTATTGGCTGATTGCATCAGCCAATAGGATTTTTTCACCTTTAATTCCGATTGGCTGATAGAATTCTATCAGCCAATCGGAATTCAAGGGATGCCATCTTGGATGACGTCCCTTAAAGGAACCTCCATTCTTCAGTCGCCATCGTAAGAAGAGGATGCTCCGTGCCGGATGTTTTGAAGATGGAGTCGCTCCACGCCGAATGGATGAAGATAGAAGATGCCGTCTGGATGAAGACTTCTGCCGTCTTGGATGAAGACTTCGGCCCGCTTGGATGAAGACTTCTCCCGGTTTCGTTGAGGACTTCTTGCCGCTTGGATGAAGACTTCTGCCGATTCATTGAGGATGGATGTCGGGTCTTCAAAAACTGTAAGTGGATCTTCGGGGTTAGTGTTAGGTTTTATTAAGGGTTTATTGGGTGGGTTTTATTTTTAGATTAGGGTTTGGGTGGAAAAAGAGCTAAATGCCCTTTTAAGGGCAATGCCCATACAAATGCCCTTTTCAGGACAATGGGAAACAGTTTTTTTAGATAGGTTAGACAGGTTAGGTTTTATTTTACAGGAAAGTTTGTATATATATTTTTACTAGGTAGCTAGTAAATAGTTAATAACTATTTACTAACTAATCTACCTAGTTAAAATAAATACATACTTGCCTGTGAAATAAAAATAAAACCTACGATAGCTACAATGTAACTATTAGTTATATAGTAGCTAGCTGACGCCTAGATTTAGAGTTCTGTGGACAAAGGGGTGCGTTAGCTACGCATGCTTTTTTTCCCCCGCACCATTTAAATACCACTGGTATTTAGAGTTCACAGAAGGGCTGCGTTAGGCTCCAAAAAGGGAGCGTAGAGCATAACTTACCGCCACTGCAACTCTCAATACCAGCGGTGCTTACGGACGTGGCCAGCTTCAAAAACGTGCTCGTGCACGATTCCCCCATAGGAAACAATGGGGCCGTTTGAGCTGAAAAAAAACCTAACACCTGCAAAAAAGCAGCGTTCAGCTCCTAACGCAGCCCCACTGTTTCCTATGGGGAAACACTTCCTAAGTCTGCACCTAACACTCTAACATGTACCCCGAGTCTAAACACCCCTAACCTTACACTTATTAACCCCTAATCTGCCGCCCCCGCTATCGCTGACCACTGCATATTATTATTAACCCCTAATCTGCCGCCGCTCCGTACACCGCCGCAACCTACAATATCCCTATGAACCCCTAATCTGCTGCCCCTAACCCCCGCCGACCCCTATATTATATTTATTAACCCCTAATCTGCCGACCGGACCTCACCGCTACTCTAATAAATGTATTAACCCCTAAAGCTAAGTCTAACCCTAACCCTTACACCCCCCTAAGTTAAATATAATTTTTATCTAACGAAATAAAATAAATCTTATTAAATAAATTATTCCTATTTAAAGCTAAATACTTACCTGTAAAATAAACCCTAATATAGCTACAATATAAATAATAATTATATTGTAGCTATTTTAGGATTTATATTTATTTTACAGGCAACTTTGTATTTATTTTAACCAGGTACAATAGCTATTAAATAGTTAATAACTATTTAATAGCTACCTAGTTAAAATAATTACAAAATTACCTGTAAAATAAATCCTAACCTAAGTTACAATTAAACCTAACACTACACTATCAATAAATTAATTAAATAAACGACCTACAATTATCTACAATTAAACCTAACACTACACTATCAATACATTAATTACATACAAATACCTACAAATAAATACAATTAAATAAACTAACTAAAGTACAAAAAATAAAAAAAGAACTAAGTTACAAAAAATAAAAAAATAA
>NC_069499.1:312393370-312600870 GCF_027579735.1 Bombina bombina | reverse complement strand
CTCTTGGTGTTGTAAATGTATGCAATATATAACCCCAGACAACACTCGCTGCATATTATGTTATCTTTAAAAGTTCTTTGTCTCACTTTTAACTTTCAGAAATAGTCGATTAAATGTGTCCTTAATTAATAGGAATGTTTGTTTTTTAGCTTTTAAATTAAAAAATGCCATAAAATGTTTAAGGATAATTCAAAGGCTACATTATACATTCATAATATATTTTGTCTCCTTTTCCTGTAATTGACATTTACAAAAAAAAAATCACTTTCCCAAGACAGTCTGGCATACAGTGCTACTTGCTTGAGATTGCTAAACACCACACATAAATTGCTTAGATCAGTACAGGAATTAATTACAATCTGACTTCTGATTGGCCACAGCAAAGGCTACCAGCCTAATCAGATGTTTTCATTTGAAAAATTATGTAACTTTTGTCCCTGAAATAAAATAAAAACATGAAGTGATATGTATTTTTATTTGGGGGTCTGTCCATGTATCATGTATCCTCTGTAGGAAGGATTTTGATACAAACGTGAGTGGACAGGTTCCCTAGCTGGACCCTTGTCCATCCAACCATGTGATAAATGGGATCTGTACTCTTGAAAAATAGTCAAGATCTATAAGAAACTGAACACTTGGCCATGCCAGCACTCCATTTAAAAGGTTTAGCATGACAGAAATCTTTGCTTAGGGAGATAATTAATTTACTGGATATTTGCAAGCAGGTTAACAGTTGCCCAATTGGCACTTATCTTGCAATGAACATAGAGGTATATTTTGTTTTTGAGCTGCTCTAGGCAATTTGCTTTCCCCCAAACCTTCCAACCCTCAACAATTTTAGCTCATATTTGCCTCAGAAATTTCTCAAAACTGAAAACCAAGAATGAAAAGAGGGGGTATGCAGCTGGTAATCAGGATTAATTGATCTGGAGAGCATAGGAGTAGGAAGGCAGCATTATACAGTAGAACTAGCCCTAAAAATTAGCTACCACCCTCTAAATCAGGCTATAATAAGCCCAGGCTTAGATGGTCTAAAGCCAAAATGCCTCTGACTTGTCTGACAAAATGCATTTTATCTACGTTTTTCATTGTAGCATTTGTGGCAATTTGAGTGTTTCTATTTCTTGATCATGGCATCCCACGTGGCATCAAATTAATGATGTTAAAAAGCAGTTGTGAAATATATCTATAAAAACATTAATGAGAAGCTTTCTTGATTCAGATATAATTAGTATGCAACAACTTTCCAGTTTCAATACAAGTATTGGAAATGTGTTTAGAACTGCTCGCTCTATTTTGACTTTCATTTCTCTTCAAAACTTGTGTTTAGGTTGTGACTGACTTCATAAAAAGAAAACTGAACCAGCAAAGTTCTTGACCTTCTAAGTCGTCAAGTTCTGGCCCTTAATTATACTTCATACTCATTCAATCACACCAATATCTTTTCATATAATAAAGACTCCAGAGACATCACCTTGGTACAGGGATAGGCATGAACCAAAGCTGTGGCGGACATTTTCCAAAGTAAAGACCTAAGTGAAGGACACCAAGGTACATTTCAAATTAAAAACATTATTATATAGTGCTGAATGTTATGATACTAATGCAGATACCCCTGATCCTATAACCAGCCCTCCTCTGGCTATACCCATGTGCCATTGTCACTACTGTTTTTTTGTATAGAGCTGGGTGTTATTATACAGATGCAGATATCACTGACCCTATAACCAACCCTTGTCTGGCTATACCCATGTGCAAGTGTCACTACTGTGTCATTATATAGCGCTGGGTGTTATTATACTGATGCAGATACCACTGACCCTATAACCAGCCCTTGTCTGGCTATACCCATGAGCCAGTGTCACTACTGTATCATTATATAGTGCTGGGTGTTATTATACTGATGCAGATATAACTGATCCTATAACCAGCCCTCCTCTGGCTATACCCATGTGCCAGTGTCACTACTGTGTCATTATATAGTGCTGGGTGTTATTATACTGATGCAGATACCACTGATTCTATAACCAGCCTTCCTCTGGCTATACCCATGTGCCAGTGTCACTACTGTGTCATTATATAGCGCTGGGTGTTATTATACTGATGCAGATACCACTGACCCTATAACCAGCACTTGTCTGGCTATACACACATGCCAGTGTCACTACTGTGTCATTATATAGCACTGGGTGTTATTATACTGATGCAGATACCACTGACCCTATAACCAGCCCTTGTCTGGCTATACCCATGTGTCAGTGTCACTACTGTGTCTTTATATAGAGGGCTGGGTGTTATTATACTGATGCAGATACCACTGACCCTATAACCAGCCCTTGTCTGGCTATACACACATGCCAGTGTCACTACTGTGTCATTATATAGCGCTGGGTGTTATTATACTGATGCAGATACCACTAACCCTATAACCAGCCCTTGTCTGGCTATACACACATGCCAGTGTCACTACTGTGTCTTTATATAGAGGGCTGGGTGTTATTATACTGATGCAGATACCACTGACCCTATAACCAGCCCTTGTCTGGCTATACACACATGCCAGTGTCACTACTGTGTCTTTATATAGAGGGCTGGGTGTTATTATACTGATGCAGATACCACTGACCCTATAACCAGCCCTTGTCTGGCTATACCCATGTGCCAGTGTCACTATTGTGTCTTTGTATAGAGCTGGGTGTTATTATACAGATGCAGATACACATCCAGTATTTCACTCAGGCTTTATTTATTCCATAACTTATCAGCCAATATCACTAGCAGTCTCTTGACAAGCCACTAACTTTATTCACACTACATATTCTCCTTTTCCTATTATTTAATCAGAAAGAAAAGATATACTAAGGTTGTGAATAACAACCTTAGTATATCTTTTCTTTCTAATTAAGTACTGCTTATAATAAACCTCAGGTTAAAGTGCTTTACCTTTGCATATAAAGCTCCAGGGACACAGTGGCAGCTTGCTTCTTGAATCTTCCCTCTCTCTCAGTCTCACTCAGAGTCCTTTTCCCGGTACTAAGCGGCATCACTTGGGGGTGGCCACAACCTTGCGAAACGTGGCGCTGCGTGTGTCAAGGAGGCGTCAGGACCAGCATTCATCTGTCCTACTCCTCCTTCCCCGCAGCAAAATGGGTGGCGGACACTGCAAGGGCCAATCACGGACATCAGTGTCCAAGTGCGGACACCTTGCCTATCCCTGCCTTGGTATAAAATTGGCCGCAGCACCTTTATTAAATATAAACATTTAAATAACCGGTAAATAACCACTTTTATAAATAACCATAAATAACTATCAGCTAGATTATGAGTTTGCCCTTATGAGTCATATAGCAGCGCTGTGGCCCATAACGCATCATTTCCCCTAACGCAGCCATTACGAGTCTTGTTGGTATAGGTGTACCGCAAGCCTTTTAGCCTGTAACGCAACGTCAGTACCGCACTCTTAAAAATGACGTTTTTTTCATGGGATTCCCATAGCTCTGGTATTACGAGTTTTGCTTTCTGACTAAAAAAAACGCGTTACACTCTAAAACGACAAGATCCGTTAACGCCATGTAAAGTCAGTAGTTATGAGTTTTACGCTACAAAGCTGTAACATAAAACTCATAACTAAAGTGTTAAAAAGTACACTAACACCCATAAACTTCCTATTATCCCCTAAACTGAGGCCCTCCCGCATCACAAACACTATAATAAATTTATTAACCCCTAATCTGACGCTCTCGACACCGCCACAACTAAAAAAAATGTATTAACACCTATTTCGCCACTCCCCGACATCGTCACCACTATACTAAAGTTATTAACCCCTAAACCGCCACCCTCCCACATCGCAAACACTATTTAAATATTATTAACCCCTAATCTGCTGTCTGTCCACATCGCCCCCACTATACTAAAGTTTTTAAGCCTTACACCAACGCCACTATAATAAACCTATTAACCCCTGAACCGAAAGCCCCACCACAACAAAATATAATAAATTAAACTATTAACCCCTAAAACGGAAGCCCCCCACATCGCAATAAACTAAATTAAACTTGTAACCCCTAAACCTAACGCTCCCCTAACGTTATATTAAAATTACAATTTCCCTATCTTAAATTAAAACTTACCTATCAAATAAAAAAAAACTAAGTTTATACGGTCGCTGCCGTATACTGAATCTTCAATGCAAGGTACGTGATTCAAAATGACGTCCCTTGCATTCCTATTGGCTGAAAGATTTGAATCAGTCAATAGAATGAGAGCTGCTAAAATCCTATTGGCTGTTCAAATCAGCGGATAGGATTTAAGCAGCTCTCATTCTATTGGCTGATTCAATTTTGGGATTTGTTTTTTAAAGGGTATTAGAATAGGTATAATTTTTATTATTTTGGAAAATTTCATTTTTTTTATTTTTTTTGTAATGGTAGGGTTTTTTTTTGTAATGGTAGGTTTTAGTGTAAGTGTTTATTTCACAGATAAGTTTGTATTTATTTTAACTAGGTAGTTAGTAAATAGTTAATAACTATTTACTAACTAGTCTACCTAGTTAAAACCCGGCGTTAAAAGACAAGAAGTGAGCATAGAGCAAACTTGTGCTCCATACAGCACTCCAATACCAGCGCTGGAGTCAGTGGTGAGTTGGTTGTACGTGCTCGTGCACAATTTCCCCATAGACATCAATGGGAGAGCCGGCTGAAAAAAAGCCTAACACCTGCAATAAAGCAGCGTAAAGCTCCGTAACGCAGCCCCATTGATTCCTATGGGGAAACAAAATTTATGTTTACACCTAACACCCTAACATGAACCCCGAGTCTAAACATCCCTAATCTTACACTTATTAACCCCTAATCTGCTGCCCCCAACATCGCTGACACCTACATTATACTTATTAACCCCTAATCTGCCACTCCGGACACCGCCACCACTATAATAAACATATTAGCCCCTAATCCAATAGGATTGAGCTTGCATTCTATTGGCTGATTGGAACAGCCAATAGAATGCAAGCTCAATCCTATTGGCTGATTGGATCAGCCAATAGGATTGAAGTTTTGGATGACCTCACTTAAAGGTACCTTCATTTGTCGGGAGTCGTTGTAAGAAGAGGATGCTCCGCGCCAGATGTCTTGAAGATGGACCTGCTCCGCGCCGGATGGATGAAGATAGAAGATGCCGTCTGGATGAAGACTTCTGCCCGTCTGGAGGACCACTTCTCCCGGCTTGGATGAAGACTTCTCCCGGCTTCATTGAGGACTTCTTGCCACTTTGTTGAGGACTTCTCCTGGCTTCGTTGACGATGGATGTCCGGTCTTCAAAACTGTAAGTAGATCTTCGGGGTTTAGTGTTAGGTTTTTTTAAGGGTTTATTGGGTCGGTTTTAGTTTTAGATTAGGGTTTGGGCAGCAATAGAGCTAAATGCCCTTTTAAGGGCAATGCCCATCCAAATGCCCTTTTCAGGGCTATGGGGAGCTTAGGTTTTTTTAGTTAGGGTTTTATTTGAGGGGTTCGTTGTGTGGGTGGTGGGTTTTACTCTTGGGGGTTTTTTTGTATTTTGTTACAGGTAAAAGAGCTGATTTCTTTGGGGCAATGCCCCGCAACAGGCCCTTTTAAGGGCTATTGGTAGTTTAGTTTAGGCTAGGGGCTTTTTTATTTATTAGATAAGGTGTAATTAGTTTAAATATCTTGTAATTTGTTTTTTATTTTGTGTAATTTAGTGTTTGCTTTTTTTGTAATTTAGGTAATTGTATTTAATTTATGTAATTTATTTAATTGTAGTGTAATGTTAGGTGTTAGTGTAACTCAGGTTAGATTTTATTTTACAGATACATTTGTATTTATTTTAGCTAGGTAGTTAGTAAATAGTTAATAACTATTTAGTAGCTATTCTACCTAGTTAAAATAATTACAAACTTGCCTGTAAAATAAAAATAAACCCTAAGATAGCTACAATGTAACTATTAGTTATATTGTAGCTAGCTTAGGGTTTATTTTATAGGTAAGTATTTAGTTTTAAATATGAATTATTTAAGTAATGATAGTAGGTTTTATTTAGATTTATTTTAATTATATTTAAGTTAGGGGGTGTTAGGGTTTGGGTTGGACTTAGGTTTAGGGGTTAATAAATTTAGTATAGTGGCGGCGACGTTGGGGGTAGCAGATTAGGGGTTAATAATATTTAACTAGTGTTTACGATGCGGGAGTGTGGCGGTTTAGGGGTTAATATGTTTATTCTAGTGGCGGCGATGTCCGGAGCGGCAGATTAGGGGTTAATAATTTTATTTTAGTGTTTGCAATGCGGGAGGGCCTCGGTTTAGGGGTTAATAGGTAGTTTATGGGTGTTAGTGTACTTTTTAGCACTTTAGTTATGAGTTTTATGCTACAGCTTTGTAGTGTAAAACTCATAACTACTGACTTTAGAATGCATTACGAATCTTGAGGGATAGGATGTACCGCTCACTTTTTGGCCTCCAAAAAAAGCTTGTAATATCGGCGCTATGGAAGTCCCATTGAAAAAAGACCATCGAAAATTGTGTAAGTTAATTAGCGGTACGGACAAAAAAGTGTGCGGGACAGCTGTACCTACAAGACTCGTGATAGCAGCGTAGTGAAAAAGCAGCGTTATGAGCCTTAACGCTGCTTTTTTACTCATAACTCATTAGGGTTAGGGGTTAATTGTTTAATTTAGGTTGTTGCGATGTGGGGGGGCTGGTGGTTTAGGGTTAATAGGTTTATTTAGTTAATAATTGTAAGTTTAATTTAGCTGTATTTTAAAACTGTTAAAGTTAGGCGGTGTTAGGGTTTGGGGTTAATAGTTTAATTTAGGTTGTTGCAATGTGGGGGGCTGGTGGTTTAGGAGTTAATAGGTTTATTTAGTGGTAGTGATGTGGGAGGCCAGAGGTTTTGGGGATTAATAGCTTTATTTAGATGTTGCGGTGATATCGGGAGCGGCAGATTAGGGGTTAATAACTTAGGCAGGCTTTGGCGATGTCAGGGGCAGCATATTAGGGGTGATTAGACTCGGGGTTTATGTTAGGGTGTTAGGTTTAAACTGTATTTTCTTTTTCCCCATAGACATCAATGGGGCTGCGTTACAGAGCTTTTCTTACCTTGATCGCAGGTGTTAGACTTTTTTCAGACCCACTCTCCCCATTGATGTCTAAGGGGAACGCATGCACAAGCACGTCAAATCAGTGCTTGTTTTGGTGCGGTATGGAGCTTAAAACCCCCATATTACTCCCACAAGCCTGTTTTTTTAAATTTGTAATGACAGCGCTATAGGGGTTTAAATAACACCACTTTTGTTGCTCGTAATCTAGGTGATTATAATTAAATAGCTTTGTCATCATTAAACATCACAATTCCATAACTGGACCATCAAGCGGTGCTAGTTCCCTTATTCTTAACATGGTCGTTATTAGTCTGGACCCAACTAATAGTTGTTGAGCCCGTTAAAACTTTACTTCCACTTGTCACTAGGGGACCCCATGCCCCTATAAATCCACCACCTGCACTCCCACCCCATGGAGAGGCAAATAAACTCTACTCACTTGGCCATATCCTTTCATTACTGTGAATGAACTAGCACCCCCGCCAATGACTGGCCTGATTCCATCAGTCCAGTCCCGCCAAACCCAACAATTCCTTCAACGTCTCCTTAAAGTCCAGTATAAAAAGCTGCAGTCTCTTCTGCACCACCAGGGGTGCTCTTCCAAATGTAAGTGTAATACACTACACACCTAATTTTATTTCACTCATCCATACAATACTAGGCCATGTGGCACTTCTGTCTCTCTATGTTGCCTACAGATAAAAAGCTGCAGACCAAACTCGTTAAGGTGAACTCCATCCCCAAATAAAATTCGCCTTGACCAACCTCCTCTAAATCTGAGTGGTAAGCAACAGCACCCCCAATCCTCCTAATAAAAGAGCCTATCAATTTATTCATCTTCCTCCTACTCCTTTCCAGCCTAGCATGATCCCATGCCGCCCTCCAAACCAATTGTCAAATTCGGGGGGGTTGGAATTGCTTACAGTGATCAACAAACATTGGCAACAAACACTCCCATCAGAGGTCCCGCACTTTAAACCATTTTACATCCAAAATATCAGCAGGACACCCCAACGGCAGGCCGTCAACTCTCCTACTAGCCTCAGTCCTGGCCCAGTAAATGAAGGAATGCCCCATCACCCAAATGCTCTTCAAACCTAAAATACAAAACAGAAAAAAACACGATTAACACAACTCCCTTTCGCCTCACACTCTCAACTCAAGGCGAATGTATGAACGGTATCTGGCAGATCCACATCTCTCAATGTTTTGAACCACCTTAGAATGTAAACCCAATACAGAGACTTCAGTAGCCGCCCCAATCTGAAAGGAATGAGAACCAAAATCGGATGAGGCTAATCCCAACCACTCCAAAGCTAATTTTAACACTGCTCGGAACTGGAACTGAGACAGGAAAGACTCAGCCAAATGAATCAATAAAGGGCCATCATGCCTAGGCCGTAACCGCAGGAACTGTTCCAAACAACGACAGGGACAAACCTCCCTGCCACTAGGGAAAAGCACAAAACTCCTACCCTTCCCACACTGGTCGGTTTTACTTCTCCTAAAAATATATCCACCCGGGAATCATCCAGCACCATATCATCCACCCGCAAACCACCCAGAATCCCTTTGTTCCAGCTAACTAATTCCGAAATGCGGAAGGCCCAGAAGAATGCTAATACGAAGGCAGTACGAAACAATTTCAAAAGCTGAGGAACAAATCCCAAGCAAAATTTCCCAAATCCTCCCCAACAGTGCAGAAGTAATGGGCCTTCTATGAGCTATACTCTTTCTTTTCTTCTTGAGACCCTTCAGGACCTGCCGTAACCAGAAAACTTTGGTGACATCACATAAACCCAACATCTTAAACCTAAAGGCCAGGGCAGACATCCTCCTATCCATGCTTGCTGAGGACAAGCCAATACAAACCCAATGCTTTAACCATTTTAACAGGCAGCCTTTAAGGTCATACTCTCTTTCCCTTATCCTATAGGAGGTTAACCATTCCTCCCACTCACCCCACACCCTGACATAAGCTGCCCAAGTACCTGGTGTCATTGAAAATAGAAATAGAAGAGTTCCAAACTATCCCCAGAGCGGCCTACAGTAGGGGCAATACCCTAGGCAAAAGATTGGTTAGAGCTATAACCAATTAAGTATCTGTAAGTAGAGGGGGCCAGAGATTTCTTGGGAAACCCAAGAATGGCACATTTCCCTGCCTGGGATGTGGCCAGTGCAGCAATGTTATTAAAGGGGGCAATATTTCTCATCCATATATGGGTGAGAAATTTTTGATTAAAGGTTATTACACATGCAACTCCACACATGTGGTGTATGCGTTAAAGTGCCTGTGTGGGCTGTTATATGTGTTATATGTGGGTGAGACAACCCAAAGGGTCAAGGACTGCATATGTCAACATAAATCCACCATTAGAAACGAGAAAACTGCCAACCTTCCAGTGCCAGCACATTTCATTTAGAAAGGCCACCAGATCAAACAACTTAGGTTTATGGTAATTGACCAAGCACCCATACACATCAGAGGGGGTGATAGAGCTAAAGATATTTTCTATAGAGAGGCCAGATGGATCTGGAAATTGGATACTATGCACCCAAAGGGGCTTAACAGGGAGTTTGATTTACTTCCTTTTATTTGAGGCTCTAGTTGATTTTATATCTTTATTTAGTTATTTCATGGACTTGATACAAATGATATGTGATTTAGATCTAATCATATAGTATATATAGCAACTTGCTGCACTTTTTTTTAATTTGGTGGAGTGTAAAGGGTTAATGATAGTTGTTATAAATGGTTAATATGTTTACCTGGTCAGGTGTGACCTTGTGATGTGTTTGACCCCTCCCCATTGTTCTGTGATTGGTCACCTATACATATAAATGTTTGATTCTCTTTAGTGTGTGTTAGCTTAATAAAGGGGCAGGAGCCCTGAAACATTGCTCAGCATAAATAAAGGCACTGTTGCCATATTTTGAGTGCCACCTGAGTGTGTATTTGTGCTATATGTTCTAGGGCCAGTGAAAGGGAGGCCCTCCAGGTGTGCACCATGCTCCATTGAATACAAGCTATACAGGACGTTTGGTCGGGTGTGTGCTGGTCCTACTTTTCTTTTACATAGGATTCTACCCTTTCAAGGAATACAGCATCACACAACTTTATTAAAGAATTGGTTTTGTGTATGCAACAGTACCCATTGGTGATACAACATGGCCTGTGAAACAGCCATTTTTTTATATACCGATGAAGAGGCAGTCCGGATTGCTACTCTTACCTTGGGACCAAGGGAATTTCTGACAGCCCCTGACAAGGACTTACAGAAACGAGAACTGGAGAAACTTATGAGGAGACAGGTTAATTTGCAATTACATGCCTCTACTATTACATGCCTCTACAAGGTCAAACGTATCCCCCTCTGTATGAGATCCCCCCTCCAGCCCACCTTTTTCTCAGAAAATACAGAATTTTGCACGAAGTATCAACAAATTCTGAACAAAAATTCTATGGATCTTATGATCTTGAATATAGAGTTCTCTAACCGGGACCTCCAGGAGCTGACCAGGATTGAAGCACAACGAAACAAACTGCGGGAGATCGCGGGAGAGGAGGAGTTCCAGCGCATACATCAGGAAGTTACGGAAGGGGTTAATTCCTCTAAGATCGAGATTGAGGAGCGCAAGAGACGAAAGTTCCGGCACGATGAACAGGATTACACTTCCGGCAGTGTATACAGATGGAACCACCCACGCAGACGTACCACTAATGTCAGTCCAAGATGGATGACATCACGCACTCATCAACAGAAGGCGACGGATAGTGACGCAAGATCAAGCTCGGACAGCTCCTGGACAGCACACACATTGACCGTAAGTGGATCACAATCCAATAGTTTTTTTGCAGGCCCCATGGAGTCGGATGACAGAAGCGGCACCGCACGAGGTGGTAGACGGAGGTGGAGGAATGGGGACACGACAGAAAATGAAATCCAAACAGAGTAAGTAAATGTCATTAACCTGTCCTCATATACACTAAACACTGATGAAATTAAGGTACTCAATATGAGCTTATCTTTTTGCCCTACGACTACTCCAGATACGTTTTCTATCATGACTGACCTCACACGTTTCTTCAGGGGGCTACGACTAAAGGCATTCTTTAATAACCCCATCAAGCAGTTTCCTACACAACCTGTAAATGATACAAACAATAAAGGTACCTTTGACAACTCCCTTTGGCCTTAGCATGAAAAGTTCATTTAATGCATTAATGCATCTGGGGACAATGTGGTGGTAGAGACTTTCATCAAAATAGTGGACAATGACTTTAGGAAGTTAACAGTGAATAAGAAGCATAATAACATACACAATTTAAGTAAAAATCAGTACCAAGCACTCAAATCCTTACAAGACAATAAAAACATCACCATCAAGCCCGACGACAAGGGCGGGGTGGTGGTAATAATGGACACAGCCAAATATAAACAGCTTGAAGATAACACAACTTATATGAAATTGGACTGTGATCCCACTAATCATGTCTGTAAAGGTTTGATGAGGATACTAGACATGGGTTTATCTAATGAATTACTTACTAAAAAATTGCATGATTTTTTACTTCCTAAATTCCCTATTGTCCCTGTGTTTTATGTGGTCCCAAAGGTCCATAAGAGATTGATAGACCCCCCCAGGGAGACCCATTGTGGCAGGGATAAATTCCCTGCTTAGTCCCACTGCCCAATTTCTGGATAAAGTGTTGTCCCCCATGGTCACACAAGGGAGGTCATACATCAGTGACCATTTCATTGAATCAATTCCTAGATTAGAACAACTGGGGGAGGATGTCATTCTATCAATATGGGATGTGACTTCCTTATATACTGTCATACCACATGTAATGGGTATTAATTGTATTAGTAACACACTAGCTAGGAGCGGTCAGTATAGTCGGCAACAACAAGAATGGCTTATCCAGTTACTTGATTTGATTCTCACAAACAATATTTTCCTATATGACAATTTTACATGCAGAAGAATGGGATGGCTATTGGGTCCAATGTGGCCCCAGCCTATGCCTGTCTAGTCATGGACTCCATTGAGGAGAGAGTAGTCTATAGTGACCCTTTATTTAATCAATGCTGTCAGGGGTGGTTCCGCTACATTGATAACTTGTTTATCATGTGGCGGGGCCCTCCTGAGAAGTTGAGACAGCTTCAGGATAATATTTAGAATGCAGTGCCCTTTCTTAAATTTAGTTGCAAACAGGACTACCACAAAGTGGAGTTTCTAGACACCATGGTGTTTAAACAAAATGGGTCTCTCACTACTGATTTGTTTGTGAAACCTACAGACCGCAACACTTTGCTGCATCGTAAAAGCTTTCATCCCCAAAGGTATTTGACAGTGTCCCTAAACCTCAATTGATTAGAGTAGATAGAATAGTCTCGGACCCCCTGATGAGACAGGTCAGATCAGTTGAAATTAAAAATAAATTTATTACTAGGGGCTATTATAGTCAGCAATTAGATGAAGTAGAGAAATCAATAAATTGTTCCCCTAAGACATATACTACACCTGTCATTAAAAGAATTAATTTAGTAACGTCATATAATACTATGACCCAAAAAGTGTTTAACATTATCAAGCGGAATTGGCCTCTGTTGAAGGAAGCATGCCTGAAAATAGAAGAGTTCCAAACTATACCCAGAGCTGCCTACCGTAGGGGCAATACCATAGGCAAAAGATTGGTTAGAGCTATACCCAATTCAGTATCTGTAAGTAGAGGGGGCCAGAGATTTCTTGGGAAACCCAAGGATGGCAGATTTCCCTGCCTGGGATGTGGCCAGTGCAGCAATGTTATTAAAGGGGGCAGTATTTCTCATCCATATACGGGTGAGAAATTTTTGATTAAAGGTTATTACACATGCAACTCCACACATGTGGTGTATGCATTAAAGTGCCTGTGTGGGCTGTTATATGTGGGCGGGACGACCCAAAGGGTCAAGGACCGCATATGTCAACATAAATCCACCATTAGAAACGAGAAAACTGCCAACCTTCCAGTGCCAGCACATTTTATTGAGAAAGGCCACCAGATCAAACAACTTAGGTTTATGGTAATTGACCAAGCACCCATACACATCAGAGGGGGTGATAGAGCTAAAGATCTTCTCTATAGAGAGGCCAGATGGATCTGGAAATTGGATACTATGCACCCAAAGGGGCTTAACAGGGAATTTTATTTACTTCCTTTTATTTGAGGCTCTAGTTGATTTTATATCTTTATTTAGTTCAAGTTATTTCATGGACTTGATACAAATGAAATGTGATTTAGATCTAATCATATAGTATATATAGCAACTTGCTGCACTTTTTTTTAATTTGGTGTCAATTTCACAGCAGGAGTGTAAGGGGTTAATGATAATTGTTATAAATGGTTAATATGTTTACCTGGTCAGGTGTGACCTTGTGATGTGTTTGACAATTCCCCATTGTTCTGTGATTGGTCACCTATACATATAAATGTTTGATTCTCTTTAGTGTGTGTTAGCTTGATAAAGGGGCAGGAGCCCCGAAACGTTGCTCAGCATAAATAAAGGCACTGTTGTAATATTTTGAGTGCCACCTGAGTGTGTCTTTGTGCCAATAAATCCTTCACCAGTCCAGCCAATCCTTTGTCCCAAGCCTCCATAGCTGCTCTGGACACTGACACACCACCGCGTCTACCTAAGAAGCCAAGTCCCGAAAGCGCTTCCACTGGGAATGAGACAAAGCATCAACAATAGAGTTACTCGCTTCAGGGATATCTTGGCCCTAACCAAAACATTCATGCACAAACGTCTCAAAACCAACAGTCTCAACAGCCGCAATACAGATGGGGAAGAGGCAGATAGGTTGTTTAAAGCAGAGACCACCCCCATGTTATCGCTGTAGAACAAAACTGACTTATTCACCAACTCCCTCCCACACAAACAGAACAACTATTCTCAGAAAAAGTTCCAAGAAAACCAGGTTATGAATCATGTCTTCTGAAGCCCATGACTGCGGCACACCAATGACCCTAAAAATAGGCCCCAAAACCGTGTCCACCAGCTGCATCAGCCTCCAGGTCTAAATCTACATTTGACACCCTGGAGTCCTGGTACAAGGTTGCTCCATTAAAATCTCTCAGGAACCTCACCCAGATTCTCAAATCATCCTTAACCACCCGATACAATCTCAAAAATGATGAGGCATAAGCACCTTAGCCGTCGTCAAGGACAACCTCCTGCAGAACACCCTCCCAATAGGGATGATCCGACATGGAAATTTCAATTTGCCTACGAGAGACTGAATCTCCCCCAAAGTCACCTTGGCGACACTAAGGAAGTGTCAAATTATTACCCCCCATATCCTCAAATCTTGTCCATTGGCCGCCTGCACTCCATGCCTAGACAGTCAATGGTAATTCCCGAAAAATTTGAGGACCATCACCAGGCCCTCCGATTTTTCCATGGCAATCGGGACACCAAAATCCCTTTCCACCTGATAACACACATCCCTCAATGTAACACAGACCTCTGACCCAGTCGGGCCCACAAATAAAAAATCATCTAGTTAGTGGACCACCCTGACTGGACCCTAACCACCCATTCTAGGAACATGCTAAAACACTGAAACAGAGAGCACAAGATAGAACACCCCATGGGAATGTAGAGGTCTACGTAATAGGAGCCATTCAAGTAACAGCCCAGCAAATAGTGGGACATAGGGTGAACCGGTAGCAGCCAGAAAGCCGCCTTAATATCAATTTTGGCGAGCAAAGCCAAATGGCCAGCATCGCAAACCATTTTGACTGCCAAATCAAAGGACGTATAAGACACTGAGGCAATCTCTTCTGGGATACTGTCATTCACCGAACCGCCTTTTGGGAAAGACAGATGGCGGATCATTCTGAACTTTCCCGGATCCTTCTTAGGGACCACCCTCAGTGGTGAAATACGCAAATTGACGATAGTAGGTTCCTTGAAGGGACCTGCCATTCGCCCCAATGCCACCTCTTTATCAAGTGTTTCCTGAACAACCTCTGACCACTCCCTAGCCGATTTCAGATTACCCTTAAAATGATCAACCCCCCCAGCAGAAGGGATTTTAAATCCAAATTCAAAACAATGCCACAATAAAATCGCCTTGTCTGTACACCCTCTCCTCTTAGCGTACCTGATGAGCCACCATTCCATTTCGCTTACCCTCATTGGGGTTACCCCCTTTGTCAGGCAGCTCAGAAGTCCCTCCTGTCTTACCCCTATGGAAGCACTTTGAAAAGGAATGTGCACCTCCGCACCCCGAGCACTCCTGTCTAAACTTGCATGAGGCACCCCATTTGCACACTTTCTCATTGAAGGTGAAGCAGAATCCCTTCTTAATTGGTGCAGACAGTCCCCCTTGTGGTTGGCTGCCAGCACCAGACCAAAAGGGCTGCACAGACCGAAGTGGGGGTCATGATTTTGTCCCTATCATCCCACTGCATCTCCGGCTTGACAGAGAGAACTGCTCATCATAGGCCCACCAGGAGACACCCGCATACGTTCTCTATGCAGCTGCAATCTCATTGTAATAACAGAAGAGCGCTGCACCCTGGTAAGGAGACTCGCCAGCCAACACACTGGTGTAAATCACAAATGCCTGAAACTAGTTGGTGAAAATTTTAGGTAACTTTCTGTAGCGCTTCTTCCGCTCTTCCTCCTCCTTTTTTTCCAAATCCTTTTTTGAATCCTCAGGGATTTCAAAAGATTGATCCAAAGGCAAAAGGGAAAACAGTTCTATGAACTCCCTCTTGCATATTTTTTCCCTCAAGTCAGAAGTCAAATGCATGCCCAAGGGGCCAATGGAGCAGAGACAGGATTGCGATAAGGCGGTGTCCGATATCTTAAGCTCAGACCCCCCAGACACCTTGACCACACCACTATCAGCAGCAACAGCCGGGACTGCACTACTATTCCCTTCTGGTACCCTCAGCTCCTCACCACCCTGCCCACACAAATCTGCCCCCCATGTATAACACTGCCCCCAGTTGCTGTGTGCGGGACCCATGCACTGGCCACTGCTGGGATCCCCAGTGCCCCAGTTCCCTCAATCTTGGCCAATAGCTCCTTCAATCTTGCCACCTTTGTACCAGACACGGAATCCACTACACGCACACTCAAGCCCCTTTCACTACTTAGTGCATGACCCACCATATTAGACCCACACTCCCCCCATGATGCTTCATCCTGCGTGGGCTGATCCGGGTGGGCCTCAGCCATTGCAGACTACGTCCTCTGGAACCCACCAACTCCTGGTTCCGTAATTCTCCTCTGCTGCTCCACACGCCATGGAGGATACAGTAAAACAGAAACATTCAACATCCCCCCCTTTGGATAGTGGAAATGCTAAGCATACTTAATGTAGCCCCTCCCCTACCCCGCTTTGAATCCGTAGCACCTGTTCCTCCAGGCCCCACTGCGTCACCATATTTCCTACATTGCCTGTTTCTAGCAGCCAACCCTCCACTTGACCATGCTGGCCATCCACCAGAACCAGTGGTTCCCCTTGACTGATTAATGATCCCCCCTGCCCCCTCTGGATTGCTGACTGTGACAGAAGTCCCCGGCCTTACTCACCGAAGTTCTGACTTCTCACCTTTCAGCACGTTCCTCCCGCAGAACGTCGTCCTCCATGTTCAAGCTGATAGTCTCGGTCCAGGACTCCTGCAGGCCTCCATAGCCCCCACTGGTCCATCATGCCCAGGAGTACGAAGGCCACAAGAAGTTCCAGGCCATGACTCCTTTCCCCTCTTATCTGAAACACAAAGGCCCATAAGTGAGGTATCAAGCCCATAATCCCTCCCTCCATTAACTGACTGACGCTGACTGGGCGTGGGAGGGATCACTTCATCCCCAGATGAATCCAAACAAAGGGTCATTTAATCAATATCCTCCCAAGTATCAAATCCCCCTGGGGAACATGGATTGACCTCCCCCTCCCCACACACAGCATAAATAGAAGAGGGAATCGTCTGGGTCAGGCAGATATCTAAGCTACACTGAGCTGCCACCTCCTGTGCCATTCCCACTATTTCCTCAGCCTGACGCCTGCCCCTGCCTACACTAGCTTACTTTGCAACTTATGTCCCTGATTGACTGGGGATCGGGCCACTCAATTCCAGCACTCCCTCAGGCCCAGCTGAGCCCTCACCCTGCTCCCGCCTCTGCCATTCCTGAGACACAAACTGCTCACCATCAGGCCTCACCGGGTCATGCCGTTATTGCATACCCCCTGGAGCGTGACTCACTGCCTGGATGGGGTGGGTCCTCAGTTCCGGCTCACTGTCGCCTGCTATCTGCATCGCCACCGGGTCCTCCTTGGTCATGCGACACTTCGCTGCTGACTGCGACACTCCGGATCGGCGCCCTGGGCTAGGGCTACTTCTTTTTCTACCGCCATAGCTCCTAACTCCTTCCGGGCTCAGCCTAGCAGGAGTCCTTGACCTGCAGACTGGTCGGGTCCGCACTGCAACCGGATCACCACCAGCTTCTTCACCTTGCTCCAGCAAGGACCAGAGCCTGCCTTCTAGCCAGATAGGGCCGTTTGCTCCATCGCCTCCCTCAACTGCAACAGCATAGCCTCTAAGTTTGCCATGACAGAAAGCTGAGCGGGAAAAAGTTACGAAGAAACAGATGACAGAGCTGCTGTCACCACAATTTTCTCCAACCATTGACTTCCTGCTTTTTTTCCGCTCAGCCCCTTAAGTATGGCAAACTTGGGATCCACCTCTTCCTTCCTTATCCCACCAACCACAGGCCTCTTCTTCCCCCAGGTCAAAGTCCCCTCCAGTTAAGCTACACTCCTTACAGGGACCCTTTCTTAAACGCTGAAGAAACTGTTAAAAGAAGAGTTTATAAATAAAATGGTGCAGTTAGCTTGTTTGTTTTATATGGGCAGAAAATACAGAGTTTACATTGCAATTTTTTTATTAACAGGCAGCTTAAACCAAGACAACATAAGTATAGAACCTTTGAATTGTATACATACAGGGAGTGCAGAATTATTAGGCAAATGAGTATTTTGACCACATCATCCTCTTTATGCATGTTGTCTTACTCCAAGCTGTATAGACTCGAAAGCCTACTACCAATTAAGCATATTAGGTGATGTGCATCTCTGTAATGAGAAGGGGTGTGGTCTAATGACATCAACACCCTATATCAGGTGTGCATAATTATTAGGCAACTTCCTTTCCTTTGGCAAAATGGGTCAAAAGAAGGACTTGACAGGCTCAGATAGTGAGATATCTTGCAGAGGGATACAGCACTCTTAAAATTGCAAAGCTTCTGAAGCGTGATTATCGAACAATCTACCGTTTCATTCAAAATAGTCAACAGGGTCGCAAGAAGTGTGTGGAAAAACCAAGGCGCAAAATAACTGCCCATGAACTGAGAAAAGTCAAGCGTGCAGCTGCCAAGATGCCAATTGCCACCAGTTTGGCCATATTTCAGAGCTGCGACATCACTGGAGTGCCCAAAAGCACAAAGTGTGCAATACTCAGAGACATGGCCAAGGTAAGAAAGGCTGAAAGACGACCACCACTGAACAAGACACACAAGCTGAAACGTCAAGACTGGGCCAAGAAATATCTCAAGAATGATTTTTCTAAGGTTTTGTGGACTGATGAAATGAGAGTGAGTCTTGATGGGCCAGATGGATGGGCCCGTGGCTGGATTGGTAAAGGGCAGAGAGCTCCAGTCCGACTCAGATGCCAGCAAGGTGGAGGTGGAGTACTGGTTTGGGCTGGTATCATCAAAGATGAGCTTGTGGGGCCTTTTCGGGTTGAGGATGGAGTCAAGCTCAACTCCCAGTCCTACTGCCAGTTTCTGGAAGACACCTTCTTCAAGCAGTGGTACAGGAAGAAGTCTGCATCCTTCAAGAAAAACATGATTTTCATGCAGGACAATGCTCCATCACACGCGTTCAAGTACTCCACAGCGTGGCTGGCAAGAAAGGGTATAAAAGAAGAAAATCTAATGACATGGCCTCCTTGTTCACCTGATCTGAACCCCATTGAGAACCTGTGGTCCATCATCAAATGTGAGATTTACAAGGAGGGAAAACAGTACACCTCTCTGAACAGTGTCTGGGAGGCTGTGGTTGCTGCTGCACGCAATGTTGATGGTGAACAGATCAAAACACTGACAGAATCCATGGATGGCAGGCTTTTGAGTGTCCTTGCAAAGAAAGGTGGCTATATTGGTCACTGATTTGTTTTTGTTTTGTTTTTGAATGTCAGAAATGTATATTTGTGAATGTTGAGATGTTATATTGGTTTCACTGGTAAAAATAAATAAATGAAATGGGTATATATTTGTTTTTTGTTAAGTTGCCTAATAATTATGCACAGTAATAGTCACCTGCACACACAGATATCCCCCTAAAATAGCTAAAACTAAAAACAAACTAAAAACTACTTCCAAAACTATTCAGCTTTGATATTAATGAGTTTTTTGGGTTCATTGAGAACATGGTTGTTGTTCAATAATAAAATTAATCCTCAAAAATACAACTTGCCTAATAATTCTGCACTCCCTGTATACTTATATTAATTTGCTGCTGCCATATTCTTATCAAATACATAATCTGTTCTATCAAAAGGCTATTAAAGCACCTTTTTCATTTGCTACATGTTAAAGAGCAAATGTTTTGTTTTGAAAAGAAAAAAAATTGTTCTCCTGACAAACTACTGTCACTGTCTACCAAAAGTGCATTTCCCTGTTCATGCATTTAATACAAATGGCTTTCAAATGCATGGCTTTCAAATGCATGATAGACAGCTTTGAGTTTAATGTTTCTTTAAATTAGCTGAATTCAAATGACTTTGGCCTACATGAAAGAACATTTTTTGTTGTTCTGTCCCTTTAAGTACAAGATCTGCAGGAAGTTTATTAAACTGTAAACAGACAGACAGGATACTTCAACAGGAGTGAATTAGGAACAAAACTGACAGGTTCTAGATTCAGATCATAGTATCACAGGTAACTAGAAACTATCACAGGTGATTTCAGACTTCCCTCTGGAACAAGTTAGCTCAGATGAGTGCAGGCACAGACACTGGAACAGGATGCGACAAGCAAACACAGGAGTTGTCACTAATAGAGGGACTTAGGCAAGTGCAGGCTTGACTTTGGATAAGGATAGCACAAATGATGCCAGAACAAGCACTTTGCAAAGAATTAGAGATTAGACAAAAAACAGTCTTAGTATTAAACTTGTAATGCAGATTGAAGACAAGGGCTCCATTTATTAAACAGCAGATGCTTCTTAAGAGGCCCATCATTTCAGGCTCGCCAGAAATTAAAGTTTAGAAGCAGCAGAATTAAATCATCCCAATCCAATACGATTGCTGAAATGCTTGTGTAAAGATAACTGTGGGCAACGTATGCTGTCCGCGTGCAGACCTGACTCTGGAACGGGATAGCAATGATGCAGGAAATGGCACTATGCAGAGAAATAGTGATTTGATGAAGCAGTCTCAATATTACATAATGAATGTTGCAGACAAGGTAAACAGGGGAACTGAAGACAGGTTACTCCAGTACAGGATAACATTTGTAGTGCAGATAGGACTCTGGAACAGGTTAGCACAAATGATGCCGGATGAGACACTTTGCTGAGAAATATTAATTTGACTTAGACTGTCTCAGAATTACACTTGCAATGCAGGTTGAAGACAAAGTGATCAGATAAACTGTAAAAAGGTTAACCCGGGGGCGGAGCCTATAGCTGTTGCGGTAGGACGTGTGTGAGGGGAGCTCCTGGACCTAATCAGTCTATTTAGAATTATATTCTAGGTTTTACTTGTTTTTTCTTGAAAAATCTGGGATAATCTGATTTAAGATACTTGAGAGAAGACTGGGAATACCCGACACAACACCAACCTACCTATGTTCCTCAGCTAACTTCACTGCGACTAGCCATGAGGTTGTGAGGCCTCTACTGTCTGCCTGTCAGTGCTGTTGGGGTTGCCGCATTTATACCCCCCCAGGTCCCTGGGTCATCAAACCAGTTTAAACATAACTGGACAGCTCTTTGTAGTATAGTGCAACTGCTGCAGGACAATAATCTAACGATAGTGCTTTTGCTTTACTACGGCACCAAATAAGTGCTCAGAATATGGAGGTCACCGAGGTGCTTTCAACAGAGCTTTTAAGTCTTATGGAGGCTCACTTTAACGCTCTTGTGATGACAATTAGAGAGGCTTTCACTCCTTTCCACGCGGCCTCGCAAAACAATATGGCTAAAACGATCTGCACTGCCAATCCTGTTGAAAATGGCGGAGCTGTGAAGCCCGAGACCTTGTTACCCCAACTATGGCTGCATGAGGTAAATAAGCCGGAGACAACCCTGATGTGTACAGTACCTACCACTAATCGAATTACAGAGGACTGCTGTAGTGAAGATCCATTTATAGCCATGCCATCAACAAAAAAATTCAGTACTAAGGATCCCCAAACTCAGCAGGGCTTTGCGCACTGCGTGATTAGTGATACAGTCCGAGCTCCTAAGAAACCGTGGGGTAAAGTTGTCACACCCCAATTAGCGATTAAGAAAGCTACTGAATCTACAATTTCTTACCTCTGCATCAGTGAGGGTGGCTCCAGCCGCAGTGTCCATGAAACTGTGGAACCTACCATTGCGATGTGTCATGGGACCGGACATGAGATGGTGTTCATTTCTGAGGACTACTGTCCGGTTTCTTCATCCAAATCACTGCTCTGCTGGGATCCCGGAGGACAGCGCCTGCTCAACCATCTGGGGAGCTGCTCTCCCCTCCTGAGAACATACGGTCTGCCTGGGAGAGGTTGGTCAGTTTTGCATGCTGGAATGGGGTAATTATGTTTGCTTACACATCTTGTCACTGCACAGCTACCTATTGTCACATGTACTGGCCCATCTAGCCTGGGGAGCGGAGCTCAGCTTACTAGACTTTTGGCTGTTCCTACACAGGCATAGGTGCACTCAACCTTACAGAACTTATGGGACTGGATGGGTCTAGACTGCTTACTTGTGTTATTTGTACAGAACACCTACATCCTGACCGTGAGACAGAAACAGGGGATTGATTGAAAGTCTTTTGAATTGACCGCACTTTCCCTTATGAAAAGCATTTTTAGAGAGGGCAAATAGTTTGATACGGACTAACTATAACTCCTTCAACCACAATATATTTCCATGTTATTTTTATTGTTTTTCACTCTCCCTATATATAGTGTAAAATGTCTTTTAGTAATGGAACCAAATCCTGCCTAGCCCGCTGAGTTTGCATGTTGCCACAGGATATATACTGTTTACTGTTTTCAGACTTCCTGCACATAACTTAAGATCGTCTATATCACTTAACAAGGGTTTGCATCACAGTCTCCGGAAAATATACCATTGCCACTGGACTAAGATAATAGTTATTTGTACCACCTTTTGTATGTCCGATCTTTGTTACAAATTAAGCTTAGTGGGTTCAAGCCTAGCTGTTTGTCGTTAACTTATATTATTGATATTTGCTGCGATCATGCCGACCTGTTTCACGTTACTATTTTTATATGCTGTTCATTCTCACTTGGTTTCCTGAGCCACTGGTGACTTGTGGATCAGGACAGTATCTGCGGCAACTAGAGATATCCTCTCTCTATGTAACGTAATTTCTTATAGACAACTAGAAAGGTACTATATATGAGTAACCACAGTTAATCTCTGCTTGTGGTAGTCAGCCTTTCTGGTACAATACATTACAGCACTTAGAAGGGGCAGCCGCATTACACTTATATATATATATGTTTGATATATCAAATCTCTATTACATATTTTGAGCATTTGTTCTTTGCTCTCTACGCTATTTTGTATATATGGTTAGATGTTAGAGACCAGTCTGGAGCTATATTATACAAAGCTAGCTACAAGGGGCCGGCATGTGTACATATATATAGTTGATTTCTTTGATTCAGGGTTCTATGTAACTTTTCCCTCACATAATATTATTAACCCTCTCAGTCCTAGTTTTAGTTCTCTTACTGACGATGATTACTACCTAGCTCTATCATCATGGCCCAAGAGTTGCCTTTGAAACTTATCGGTCCCCCCTATTTATCCCACATAAAACTGTATAGGCCCAAAAGTGGCCTCCTGGTCAAGGGGGAGACCCTAAAAAGTAAAACCAAGGTTTATTCAACACATAGAAAACTTATTTTAAGTACGTCATTTTACAAGCTAATCGTTTCCTATTGGGGTCCAAAAGTGGCCCGTTTTGTTATCTTGTTATTTTTCTTTTCTTTTTCCCCTAGAACTCCCTTCCCTGATTTAAATTCCTCTTCAGGGGGTCCATGAGAGGCCTCTATTTTTCATTGAAGGGAAACTATTGTACCTGATTTTATATTATGTTGTATGGGGTTATTTCTCCATTGAAAACCTGAGGTTAATTTTCAGTTACATACCTAGGCATTTATTTGTATGTTTATCTGGTCATCCAACTTGTAAATTATATTGTGACTCTCTTGTGTCTTTGAATATATGATGTTATTTACCTGTATCATTTTTATAACCTCAAATAAAAATAATAAAAAAAAAAAAAAAAAAAAGGTTAACCCAGAACAGACAAACAGGATAACATTAAACAAGTTTTCATTTTATATCTATTTGCATGCTTACTTTGTTCTCTTTTTTAAGATACTTTCCAATTTACTCCTATTATGAAATTTACTTTGTTATTTTGATGAAGAGCATATCTAGATATGCTCAGGAGTATGTACATTTTATAAGCACTATATGTCAGCAGTGTTTGAAACAATGTATATCTGTATACACGGTATACCATGTATATCAATGTTGCAAGCACTATTACTATAGAGTGCATTAGACACATGCATATGCATTTGCAGGTTAGGAACTGAAGACAGTAGTTTCTGTTGAACTGGGTAAAGAGGACGATAGTAGGAGTAGAATAAGAAGCTATGGGAAAAAAAGAACACAGGGCCCCAGATGTTGAATGTAAAGTGGTTATGCTATACAGCAGTGCTTTCCAAACTGTGTGTCATGACACATTAGTGTGTCGGCAGCAGTGTGTAGGTGTGTCCCTGCTTCAACAAAAAATTTTTTGAATTTAATTTTTTTTTTGGTTTCCGACTTTCTGCCTGCTACGCATATCACATGGTTGGCACCTAGTGGGTCACAGATCATCTTAACATATTGGCGCAGCTGAGCGGGAACTGAAACTATTCCCATTGGCGGCTTTGGCAGCACATTGGCTCCTGACTGCATGTGTAGTCAGTATGTAGTCAGTGTGTTTGCAGCGCGGGCAGTAGTCAGTCAGACTCACAGATCTCTGAGCGTGGTAGCTTAAAAGCTGAGCTGAAGTCAAAAGTCAAAGTGATTTGTTTTTTTGCAGCTAGCTCCCAGTAGTGCATTGCTGCTCCTGCTCTTGATATATGGATAGGAAGTGGAAGCTTAAAAATGCTTGATTATGAAATGCGAGTGTCCACCAAATATTTAGAAACTGTGTTCATCTCATCAACCTCATTCATCACATTAAAATAGTAAGTAGCTAATGGGGTTATTAAACTTTTTTCTTAATTCTTGCACATACATACTGTTACATAAATGATATAATAACAAAATGTATTTACAAGTATGTGTCCGTATCTCAAACAAGTTAGTTTAACCTCCTGTTTGCTTGTACAACTGATTTACTGTGTCACGAAATTATATAGGTCTAAAAAGTGTGTCACCAACATGAAAAGTTTGGAAAGCTCTGCTATACAGGTTTATAAGAGATACTAGGAAATAAAGAAAAAGCGCCTTTAAAAAAGCTCTGGCGAAACGGCCGTCTGTGCACTTTAATTTTGCTATACTTTGATCACACTAGTATACATTCGGAGTAAGACTGTATAGCCCTTGAACCTTTTTGTGATAATAATTGTGGTTATTCATTCTGTGAGCGTATATATATGTGCTAAGCCCAACTATTACCCACATTTGCGGGGCTCACCTAATCATAGCTGTAATTACTACAGGGATCTTATTACTCACAGAGTGTGCTATAATGGGCTTCTCAGTTGTAGGCCAGTTACCTCGTTAAAGTGGAGTAGTGTGTTAGTAAATTTGGAAATTTGATACACTTGAATGGAATATATATTGATATTCTCAGACACCCCAGCAGTCCTGATTTGTTTTTTGTATTATTTACTTTTTTAATGAGGGTATGTGTATACCCAATTTTAAAATCTGGGTGAATTAAAGGTTAAAGGGATAGATTACAAGTGGAGCGCTAATTTATTGTTTGCCCGCAAACATTACAAGTGGCTGGTTATTACTACAATGAGCTTGCGGTAGCAATTAGAGCTCTGAAAATCAACCAGAGATTAGATCTGTGGTTAATTTTCTAAAAGTGCCCCAAATGCCGTAAAAAGTAGAGGGCATTATAGTTTTTATTTAAAATAAATCTTGCATTTTTTTAATAAAAAAAAATGCACTAGGCAGTTTTGGGGCTTTAAAGTTGGTGGGAGCGGGGTGTTAGAAAAAATGGCATTGAAATTGCCTTTACATTGAAATCTATGGAAACTGTGCTTATAAATGAAGAAAAGGTCTCTTGCTCATTAAAATATAACATTTATTCCATCCAATATGAGATCTAAAGGGATTTTTGTCTCCAAAGATGAGGATATACTCAACATCAACCCAAAAACCGGTTGGCAAAGGAGGGAGCAAACTTGGCTCCCATAGCTGTTCCAAACCTTTGGAGATAGAAAAAACCCTGAAACTGAAAAAAGTTGTGTGTTAAATTAAAGAAAGTCACTTTTAAAACATAGGCTTGAAAATCCTCAGAATAATTAGTGAAATTTCACAAAAAGAAACCAATGGCCTTAGTGCCATTCTCAAGTGGTATTGAGGAATATAAAGACACCACATTGTAATCTAACTGTATGTGTTATTCCGCTCAAAATTCTGAACGATCTTCAAAATATGTTTGGTATCTATGACATATGAAGGTAATGACAAAATCAGGGGAGATGTTTCAAAAGGGACCCGATCCCACTGACTATGAAGCGGCCCTGAACATTGGAAAGGGACATGTGCACCTTTGGCAGAAGGTGGAACAAGGGTGTTCTGGGATTCTCAACATCCAAATACTCAGCTGTATTCTCATCCAGAAAACCCTGTTCTAAACCATTGTCCAAAATATGATGTAATTCTGTCTTGATTAAGCCAGTAGGATCCCTATGTCATATCATGTTTTCATTAGTTAGTTGTCTCATAGCCTCCCCAACATACTCGGTCTTGTCCATTACCACAACCGTATCACCTTTATCCGCAGGTCTGATTACCAACTGGTGATTATCCTGTAATGATTTAAGAGCTGTTCTCTCCTGTTTGGTTAAGTTATATTTAACACTGACCAGTTTGGGTTCTCAACGCCATCAAATCTGACTCTATTGAAAAATGTCTCTACCCTGCTCTGTTTAGGGTAGAATTTTGATTTATTCTTACAGGATACAGCTATTTGTAGATCCAGAACCAGTCTCTCTCTCCATCTGGAGATCCTGTAAGGAAACAAGGTCACATGTTTAAATTGTACCTCCACTCAGGTTATTTATCTTATCTGTTGTGAACCGTGTGAGCTTCAATACATAGGATTATCTACTAGGGATATAAAGTCCAGGATTAAAGAACACTTCTCTACCTTAAGCTTGGGTAGGTCTTCTACTCCTCTAGTTTAACATTTTATTGAAAAACACAATGGGGATCTGAGTAGTTTTAAATTGTGTGCTATTGAAAAGGTAACAAAACCAAATAGAGGAAGGAGGTGATCAAGACCCGCTTTTGGCAAAATGAGAAATTTTCTGGATTTTTAGGTTTAAGACTAGGGTACTCAAAGGCTTTAATTCCAGATATGATTTAATAAACTATTGGGAATAGATATCATTTGATATATACTACCAAATATTTTGTGTTTTGCATTTTGAGTTTCTGTAAGGAACCTGGGGCTTCCTTTAGGGCAATTTCAAGGTGTAAACAAAATATGAGAATATCAATATATATTCCTTTTGGGCAATTTCAAAGTGTAACTAAAATATGACATCAATTCCCTCAATTCCCTCAAAACCTGAGGCGCCCTCTCTCTTTGTGATTTCTTTCACAGATTCAAGTTAACTAAAATATGAGAAAATCAAAATACATTCACTCTTAAAACTTACAGTGTTTAGCAAATAAACATTCAGGGTAAACTAGACTAATTAAGTTTACTAATTTTATTTGCTTAGCCTTTTTGGACTACCATCTTTTTTGGAATTTCTGTATTGTGGATACAATAAGTCGAGCATTTAGCAACATTGGTATCTATATTTCTCTTTTTGTTTTGTTATGCTCTTTACATAAGTGGTGCTCCTGTTTATTCTGTGGCAGGTATGATCTAATATGCACGTGTCATGGTTTTCTTAACCAATGAGCTTATTGCTTTTTTCAAATGTTGGGTTAGTTGACACTTGTTAGGCTATGATTACGGCAGATTGCTGAAACAAGTAAGCCAGTGGTACTACGCCACATTGCTACATGACTATCCATGCACGCTAGTATTCACTGGTTGGGAACACCCCTTTGTGACGCCATCAGCCTACCCGTTCCCGGCTACATGGAGGACTGTGCTAGAGCACAGGTGCAAGAACGCCAAAAATAACAAGGAGTGAGAGTGTGAACAACAATTTCTAGAGGAGAGTGAACTCTGTTATCCTGTAGAGGGGTTGAGCGAAGCTCCGGGATATACACTCTAACACAATTCTTAGACAAATGGAATCCACAGCACCAATTAGGTAAAAGAAAATACCTTTATTTTCACATTACATGCGACGTTTCGGCCTTCACAGCCTTAATCATGCATGCCAGGTATGCATGATTAAGGCTGTGAAGGCCGAAACGTCGCATGTAATGTGAAAATAAAGGTATTTTCTTTTACCTAATTGGTGCTGTGGATTCCATTTGTCTATGTTGCTGTAAGGGTGGCAGTAACCCTTTCTCCACGGGCATCATACAGAACTATAACCTGCTTTAAGGAACCAACAGGTGCTGTACTCATTTACTACTTTTCTAACACAATTCTTAGTTCTTCCAAGGGTGTTAGTCGAAAGACTGTGATTTCCCAAGACCGGTATTTTATGTTTGTGAAACATTATTTAGCGGTAAGGTTGAATTTACCAACTTAGAACTAACACACTTTCTTTGGAGAACTATTAACTGTGCTTATATACATATACATTTATATGTTAATATGTGTATATACACATATTAACACATAAATATAAATATATATATATATATATATATATATATATATATACACAGTATATAAATATATACATTCATATACACATATATTTAGAAAATCTGCCCATCGCTTCGCTACTTACCCCCTTTGCTGTGACGGCATCAGAAAGTGGCTCCCATAGAAGCCTATGGAAGCACACTCTCATGAGCACAATGCTTCCTCACATTTGCATTGTCATTTACTTGCAATAATGTGCACTGGTATTACAAAGTAGAGTGCTAATATCGCTTGTACGCAAGCGATATTTAGTGCTCCACTTGTAATCTAGCCCTACCTTTTCTTTTTTTCTCTTATTTTAGACTCATCTACATGTACTATTTGCACTGCTATTTAGTATTAACAAGTGTGTGCCTTTAAGGTGTTTCTTTTTTCTTTTCTTTTTGATACCAATAAAGAAAAGGACAGAGGAAGGCTCCTTCAGGGCCTTAAGTGCAATTAAGGGCTAACTCCCTAAAGGGTAGGAGTGAGCTGGGCTGGATGTGTAGTAGTAAGTTTGCTGCAAGTGTGGGTGAGTTTTACTAACCTGCTATAATTTCAGATAGGTCACTATTTCCAGTGACACAGCAGCCTCAGCCCCCTGACCTTGAGTAGAGTTCTATTTCTAGCTCCAGTTTCAAAAGCCTGCTTGGTTTTGTGATCCCACTACCCAACTATCTTATGCTGTGGGCTTTCTATTGTTAACAAGGGGGCTAAGCTCCATCTTAACCTGAATTTTTTTCATTGAGGAAATGGGACCCACTTCTCTAAAGCTCTCCGAGCTTGTGAGAGTCTCTAAGAAATCCCACAAGTACTATGAAGCCTCTGCAGCAATGATCTAAAGCAGTTTATACCTTGAGGACAGTGTATCTTACAAAGCAGTGTTTCGTCCCTTTAAGCTTGAGAAAGCAATGCATAGAATGCAATAGGGCTCACAAAATCATAATTTAAAAACATGTAAAACAAATAAATGAGATATTGAAATAAAAATGTGCAGTACAATTGTAATGTTTAATTACAAATAATTAATTGAAAGTACATTAAAAATTGTAAAAAAAAATGTATTTTATGGACGCATTAAAATTCATAATGAAATTATGCAGGAAAAGAATGATTTAGAGTGAACATCGGAAATAAAAATACACTGCACATTCATTGTGGGCTAAATAGGGACTTTTATGAGCGTAGCGGGAAAAGGAAGAGAGAGAAGAGGAGAAAACCAGCAAAGCCTGGAAAACGAGGAAGCAGGGAGTTGGTGGCAGTCTTGTAGCTGGTTTAAGGGGGGGTCTAATGTGACATCTGGATCCAGATCAAGGCTGATCCATGGAGCTATACAGGTTTATAAGAGATACTAGGAAATAAAGAAAAGGCGCCTTTAAAAAAGCTCTGGCGAAACGGCCGTCTGTGTACTTTAATTTTGCTATACTTTGATCACACTAGTATCCATTCGGAGTAAGACTGTATAGCCCTTGAACCTTTTTTGTGATAATAATTGTGGTTATTCATTCTGTGAGCGTATATGTGTGCTAAGCCCAACTATTACCCACATTTGCAGGGCTCACCTAATCATAGTGGTAATTACTACAGGGATCTTATTACCCGCAGAGTGTGCTATAATGGGCTTCTCAGTTGTAGGCCGGTTACCCCGTTGAAGTGGAGTAGTGTGTTAGTAAATTTGGAAATTTGATCCACTTGAATGGAATATTTATTGATATTCTCAGACACCCCATCAGTCCTGATTTGTTTTTTGTACTATATAGTTTTTTAATGAGGGTATGTGAATACCCAATTTTAAAATCTGGGTGAATTAAAGGTTAAAGGTATAGATTACAAGTGGAGTGCTAATTTATTGTTTGCCCACAAACATTACAAGTGGCTGGTTATTACTACAATGAGCTTGTGGTAGCAATTAGAGCTCCGAACATTAACCAGAGATTAGATCTGTGGTTAATTTTCTTAAAGTGCCCCAAATGCCCTAAAAAGTATAGGGCATTATAGTTTTTATTTAAAAAAAAATCTTGCCTTTTTTTAATAAAAAAAACTACACTAGGCAGTTTTGGAGCTTTAAAGTTGGTGGGAGTGGAGTGTTAGAAAAAATGGCATTGAAAGTGCCTTTACATTGAAATCTATGGAAACTGTGCTTATAAATGAAGAGAAAGTCTCTTGCTCATTAAAATATAGAATGATAAGGTATGGAGGGAATGGATTCAATATAACTAGACCCCAAAATAATTTATAAGCTAGTATATAGTATATCTAGGGTAATCAGACCCAAGTATTCCTGAATTAGCTATTCACTATAAATCTGGTGGGGGGGGTGCTCTTTATCCGGTTAAAGTAGTAGAAAAACAAAGAAAAAAATGGATATACCAGAGCACTCTTAGTGTTTCAATTATAGAACAGTGAGGTAGTATGCAGTGGGTGTAAGGTAAAACTTAACATTTAATTGTATTAATTAAAAAGGTAGTAATGACTACCTGTGTAGTGCATTAAAAGCTGTATTGTGGTACAGTAGAGCTGGTGAACCTAGGAGAGTATCCTTAAAGACGTAGCTGCAACAATGTAACCAAGTATAAAGTCTATAAACATAGAAGGGAATGGGTCTGCTGCAAAAACACCATAAAATGCTCGCGGATTGCACTAAAACTAATCTACAAAAGAGGACAAGCCTCAACCAATTATGCTAAGCTGGTGCAGTACTGGAGCGGTGTATATGGCAGCAGAAATTCCAATATTCAATTAAGGAATGGATACAAAGTAGCGCTAAGTAACGTCTATGAGGTTGCAGAGCTCTCAATTAAGCGCCTGATGCGCATTTCGCCCTATCCGGGCTTTGTCAAAGGCTAACCCGACTGGGTAGAGCCTCACTGTTTAAAAATGGTATGGTGGCCAATCAAAGGGGTTGTAGTCCTACACACCCCTTTCACATTCGTACACATGGGCGTCACTTCTAATTGGCTATGGTTTACCACATGACTTCACTCAAGTAGAGTCACATGGGGCAGGAAAATATTGACAGCGCTTGAGATTGTAAATACAATCTGCGCTAGAATGACAGTGAATATCATCAGCTAAAGGTGTTACAATGATTTCTGTATTGCGTAATATCTGGTAATTCCGCACTTAAAATTAATTTATGCAGTAAATACATCTGCGGGAAGGGAGATCTTACCATTGTTTCAAAGGCTAACATAAACCTGCGATTATTGGAGAGTATTTCTTACAAATATCTATCTTTATATACTCCCATCATTAGCAACTGTCAGTAGTTATAGAGTACAACTTTAACGTTATTGATCAAAAATTATGGGGTTACTCTCATATACGGTGGTCTCAGATATAAATGAGGGTTATGTATAGTTATTATTATATGTGTGTTAAGAACCCGATTACAAAGATATAGATGAGACAACTGGTGTAATGTATCTCCGGGGTGTCTGTATGTACTTTCAATCATGGTTCAAATACTTCACATCTCATCTATACTCAAAGGTTAGTCTCACAATAGTGACCTTGGTTACATATAATTTCAGTATTATTAACCTTCAACAAAGGATAGACTTGAGAATAAGGTCAATGGTTTGTAATTTTACATTTCCACTAAGAAATGGATATAATACAATTGTTAGCCTCTTAGTTAAGTGGCAAATATCCTGGTTGATTATTGGGTTAAGTATGCTATCAATATTATATTGCTTCAACAAAGGATAGGCATTAGAACAAAATCAGAAATTATTGCATTTTAGTATTATTACTTTTCCTAACGATAAAGCAAAAATGATAATCATTAGTGGCAAATATCCAGTTAGACCTGGTCATAGACTAAAGTCTCATAAAAATGCTATATTCTTCTGGATCATAACAGCAAGATGAAAGAGGAAGTGTTCTAATGTCAATGTTATTAATTAAACTTTCAATGAGCACGTAATTCGTTTTTATTAGTATGGATTATAAGAAGGAGTTATAGCCAAAAACAACAAGGAGTGAGAGTGTGAACAACATGTTCTAGAGGAGAGTGAACTCTGTTATCCTGTAAAGGTACCTGTAGAGGGGTTGAGCGAAGCTCTGGGATATACACTCTAACACAATTCTGAGTTGGTCGAGGGGTGTTAGTCGTTGGAGAACTATTAACTGTGCTTATATACATATATATATATATATATATATATATATATATATATATATATATATATATATACACAGTATATAAATATATACATTCATATACACATATATTTAAAAAATCTGCCCATCGCTTCGCTACTTACCCCCTTTGCTGTGACGGCATCAGAAAGTGGCTCCCATAGAAGCCTATGGAAGCACACTCTCGTGAGCACAATGCTTCCTCACATTCACATTGTCATTTACTTGTAATAATGTACGCTGGTATTACAAAGTAGAGTGCTAATATCGCTTGTACGCAAGCAATATTTAGCGCTCCACTTGTAATCTAGCCGTACCTTTTCTTTTTTTCTCTTATTTTAGACTCATCTACATGTACTATTTGCACTGCTATTTAGTATTAACAAGTGTGTGCCTTTAAGGTGTTTCTTTTTTCTTTTCTTTTTGATACCAATAAAGAAAAGGACAGAGGAAGGCTCCTTCAGGGCCTTAAGTGCAATTAAGGGCTAACTCCCTAAAGGGTAGGAGTGAGCTGGGCTGGATGTGTAGTAGTAAGTTTGTTCCAAGTGTGGGTGAGTTTTACTAACCTGCTATAATTTCAGATAGGTCACTATTTCCAGTGACACAGCAGCCTCAGCCCCCTGACCTTGAGTAGAGTTCTATTTCTAGCTCCAGTTTCAAAAGCCTGCTTGGTTTTGTGATCCCACTACCCAACTATCTTATGCTGTGGGCTTTCTATTGTTAACAAGGGGGCTAAGCTCCATCTTAACCTGAATTTTTTTCATTGAGGAAATGGGACCCACTTCTCTAAAGCTCTCCGAGCTTGTGAGAGTCTCTAAGAAATCCCACAAGTACTATGAAGCCTCTGCAGCAATGATCTAAAGCAGTTTATACCTTGAGGACAGTGTATCTTACAAAGCGGTGTTTCGTCCCTTTAAGCTTGAGAAAGCAATGCATAGAATGCAATAGGGCTCACAAAATCATAATTTAAAAACATGTAAAACAAATAAATGAGATATTGAAATAAAAATGTGCAGTACAATTGTAATGTTTAATTACAAATAATTAATTGAAAGTACATTAAAAATTGTAAAAAAAAATGTATTTTATGGACGCATTAAAATTCATAATGAAATTATGCAGGAAAAGAATGATTTAGAGTGAACATCGGAAATAAAAATACACTGCACATTCATTGTGGGCTAAATAGGGACTTTTATGAGCGTAGCGGGAAAAGGAAGAGAGAGAAGAGGAGAAAACCAGCAAAGCCTGGAAAACGAGGAAGCAGGGAGTTGGTGGCAGTCTTGTAGCTGGTTTAAGGGGGGGTCTAATGTGACATCTGGATCCAGATCAAGGCTGATCCATGGAGCTGGTGAGTCATTGCACATGGGTTGCTTATACTCCCTTAGTGTCACATCTTCTAGTTTATTTCTATTTGATAAGGCTCCTATCAGATCTGGGATGTAGGGGCCAGCAGAAAATGTACCATATGATTAAGAAGTTAGTCACGTTGCAGGTGCAACAGGGTGTACAGATGCAGCACAGTACAGCAGGGGTGCCAGGCTTATATAGGTGGGTAGCAGTTCAGGGGGACAGATTTGTTTCTTGAGCACTCTCTGCATAGGTATAAGAAATCTAAACATAATAGGAAAATACAGGAGGGCAGATATGTTAATATTTTTGAGATCTCCCAGTTAAGCTTATAAAATAAAGGGCTGATGATAGCACTGGTCCCAAGAGGGTGAGAAGGCCTGAAATGTTCAATAAGTGGCAATGGTGCTTTAGGGTGCAGTTATTTTGAAACCTCTCGAACAGGATGGAGTGTAGTAGAGGGATAGCGGGAAGTTGGGCAAATTGCATAGCAATAGACTCAAATATGAAGAACAGTCCCATTAATTAGGAGAGCGTTAAACAGGCAAAGAGCAAGCAATATCCTGGAAATCTATGGAAGTTTCCTAACAATTTGACATCTGCTTTTAAACATTTATTTTGTGTGCAGGCTGTTTATAATGCAGCATGTAATTTTAAAAACTTTAAATCAATGTAAATATTTGCGTAGGAAATTAGCACATCTAGGCAAGATTCCCCGCTTGCTTTCTCCCAGAAATACCTCATATACAATGTTACCATACAATGTTACAAGAGAATTCTGGGTAAGATATGCAAATTAGATATGCAAATTCTCCGTTTTTTTGGTTCAAAATACTGTTTTAACACAGCTATAGTGATTTCTGGCTTCCTGCAATAATCCTGTTAAAAGGATAGCTGTGTTAAAACAGTATTTTGAAGCAAAAAAACTGAGAATTTGCATATCTAATTTGCATATCTTACCCAGAATTGTCTTGTGCATTGGTAACATTGTATATGAGATATTTCTGGGAAAAAGCAAGCGGGAATCTTGCCTAGATGTGATAATTTCCTATGCAAATATTTACATTGATTTAATTTTGAGACATGGAGGATTTTAATTTCCGTTTTTTATCTCCCCCCATAATTTTAATGAATTTTGGTTTAACCTTGAAAATAGCTTTACCAATGCAGCAACCAGAAATCTATCTCCTACTGATGAGTTCCAAAAAGAACGAAACAGGCTGTCTAGTGAGTGATTTCTGGTTTGCTGCAATAATCCTGTTAAAAGGATAGCTGTGTTAAAACAGTATTTTGAAGCAAAAAAACTGAGAATTTGCATATCTAATTTGCATATATTACCCAGAATTCTCTTGTGCATTGGTAACATTGTATATGAGGTATTTCTGGGAAAAAGCAAGCAGGGAATCTTGCCTAGATGTGCTAATTTCCTATGCAAATATTTACATTGATTTAATTTTGAGACATGGAGGATTTTAATTTCAGTTTTTTATCTCTCCCCATAATTTTGATGAATTTTGGTAAAAACTTTAAGGGACATGAAACCCAATTCCATGTCTCTTTAAGTTTTAAAAATGTCCTTTTAGTTCTTATGTGAGTAAATTTACTATATAATAGGTAATGTCCTATAGCTAGTATCAGAGTTGCCATAGATAAAGTTGTGTGCATGTTTTATTAAAAACTCAATATTTTCAGGGTTTTTTTTTTCATTTATATGAATGTATCAACCCCTTTAGTTTGCATTGCTTGTACATCCTAATGAGAGAACAGTTTTGATAATTAAATTAAAAACAAATTTAAAACATACACTTAACCATCACTGAATCTTATAATCTCAAAACCTATGGCTATTGACTATCATATTATATTTCCTTACATTTATCAACAGAATGCATTATTAGTTGTATGGCAATGCAAGTTGTATTTAACTGACCTTGAGTACACAGCAAGTTAGAATAATACAAATACTAATAAAATGGGGGCTCATTATTCACATTTGTAAAAAGATTAAAACACATTTTGCTTTTTAAAGGCAAACACTATATCAAATAAGAGCAACTTATAACCTACATGATTATTTATATTGTTTAAAAAAGGGAAAGCACTGAGCAAAATAAAATGTTCTTTCTCTAAAACACACTTTTTTACAACACTTGGCAAGCATATAACATTCCAACTTTTCAGACCCTTGCACTGAACCAAGATCAATTGATCTGCTTGACTAATTGCTCATAAGCAAAGTCAGCTTCTTGGGAACTTGCTATTTTTGGACTGGTTCATAATGAGGCAATGGTGAATTTGTGACAGTGTAAGTAATTCTGGCTGGGCTTCCTGTGTTCACTGTTGAAATATGGAATGTTTTGCAAGCAATGCTAAGGAAGAGAATAAGAGAGCCCTGCGGCATCAGTATGAGGTGTCCCTTTGGGACGTCTAAGAAAAGTTACTTTTGTATATTCTGTGAACACAGAGGGAAAAAAAAAAAACAGCCAAGGAACATGGAAGAGTGACAGTCGCAACAGAAGAGGCACAGTGGAAGCTCTGATTATGTGACCTCTGGGCTTTAAACTTTAGATTTATGCCTTAAGTTGTATGCCAGTGGCCAGTCAATCAGAGTTTGTGGCACAGTGTCACTGTCCAGCTCACCTATCTGTTATATCAGATCAAATAAGAGGAGTAAAACCAATGAGATTAAAACACATTAAAAAACAGTAGATATAAGTTGTAGAGATCCAATAAAAAGCTAAGTTCATCATAATTACAGATTTATGTGTGTATTTTGTATATTTTGGAGATGTGTAATCAACAGCACAGACCAACTTCTTTATATAGAACAGTATAAAATAATAACTAAACTTAGATATAGAACCTGATAATATTATGCTAAAGAAAGATTGTGTCCAATGTTAAAGTGATGGTAAACGCTTGTCTTTTTAAAATCAGATCCAGAATGTTAGGGAAATTTTAGATGAAGTTTAATTCATTAGATGTAATGAAGATGTGCCATAACTTTCTTTTTAATATAGATATAAAATTCAAATTCCCTGCGCTCCATCACCCACTTCGAAAGTGAATTTTTCTGTGAGCTAACGGTAAGCCCCCTAATAAAATAACAAAGCCCCCCAAAATAAAAAAATGCCCTACCCTATTCTAAATTACTAAAGTTCAAAGCTCTTTTACCTTACCAGCCCTGAACAGGGCCCTTTGCGGGGCATGCCCCAAAGAATTCCGCTCTTTTGCCTGTAAAAAAAACACATACAATACCCCCCCCAACATTACAACCCACCACCCACATACCCCTAATCTAACCCAAACCCCCCCTTAAATAAACCTAACACTAAGCCCCTGAAGATCTTCCTACCTTATCTTCACCTCACCAGGTATCACCGATCCGTCCTGGCTCCAAAATCTTCATCCAAGCCCAAGCGGGGGCTAGACATCCATCATCCGACGGCTGAAGAAGTCCAGAAGAGGGTCCAAAGTCTTCATCCTATCCGGGAAGAAGAGTAGATCCGGACCGGCAACCATCTTCTTCCAAGCGGCATCTTCTATCTTCATCCGATGAGGACCGGCTCCATCGTGAAGACCTCCAGCGCGGACCCATCTTCTTCCGACGACGTCCAACTGAAGAATGATGGTTCCTTTAAGGGACGTCATCCAAGATGGTGTCCCTCGAATTACGATTGGCTGATAGGATTCTATCAGCCAATCGGAATTAAGGTAGGAAAATTCTGATTGGCTGATGGAATCAGCCAATCAGATTGAGCTCGCATTCTATTGGCTGATCGGAATGAACCGTCATTCGGCGAGTAGGCGTCGGGAGAAGAGGATGTTCCGCATCGGCTGGAAGATGATGGCTCCCGAAGAAAGAAGATTGAAGATGCCGTTGATAGAAGACTTCAGCCGGATCATGGACCTCTTCAGCTCCCGCTTGGATGAAGACTTCAGCCGGATCATGGACATCTTCAGCCCCCCGCTTGGGCTTGGATCAAGACATCGGAGGAGCTCTTCTGGATCGATCGGTGAACCTGGTATGGTGAAGATAAGGTAGGAAGATCTTCAGGGGCTTAGTGTTAGGTTTATTTAAGGGGGGGTTGGGTTAGATTAGGGGTATGTGGGTGGTGGGTTGTAATGTTGGGGGGGGGTATTGTATGTGTTTTTTTTACAGGCAAAAGAGCAGAATTCTTTGGGGCATGCCCCGCAAAGGGCCCTGTTCAGGGCTGGTAAGGTAAAAGAGCTTTGAACTTTTTTAATTTAGAATAGGGTAGGGCATTTTTTTATTTTGGGGGGCTTTGTTATTTTATTAGGGGGCTTAGAGTAGGTGTAATTAGTTTAAAATTGTTGTAATATTTTTCTAATGTTTGTAAATCTTTTTTTATTTTTTGTAACTTAGTTCTTTTTTATTTTTTGTACTTTAGTTAGTTTATTTCATTGTATTTATTTGTAGGAATTGTATTTAATTAATTTATTGATAGTGTAGTGTTAGGTTTAATTGTAGATAATTGTAGGTATTGTATTTAATTAATTTATTGATAGTGTAGTGTTAGGTTTAATTGAAGGTAATTGTAGGTATTTTATTTAATTAATTTATTGATAGTGTAGTGTTAGGTTTAATTGTAACTTAGGTTAGGATTTATTTTACAGGTAATTTTGTAATTATTTTAACTAGGTAACTATTAAATAGTTCTTAACTATTTAATAGCTATTGTACCTGGTTAAAATAATTACAAAGTTGCCTGTAAAATAAATATAAATCCTAAAATAGCTATAATATAATTATAATTTATATTGTAGCTATATTAGGGTTTATTTTACAGGTAAGTATTTAGCTTTAAATAGGAATAATTTATTTAATAAGAGTTAATTTATTTTGTTAGATTTAAATTATATTTAAGTTAGGGGGGTGTTAGTGTTAGGGTTAGACTTAGCTTTAGGGGTTAATCCATTTATTACAGTAGCGGCGAGATTCGGTCGGCAGATTAGGGGTTAATAATTGAAGTTAGGTGTCGGCGATGTTAGGGAGGGCAGATTAGGGGCTAATACTATTTATTATAGGGTTATTGAGGTGGGAGTGAGGCGGATTAGGGGTTAATAACTTTATTATAGTAGCGGTGAGATCCGCTCGGCAGATTAGGGGTTAATAAGTGTAGGCAGGTGGAGGCAACGTTGAGGGGGGCAGATTAGGGGTTAATAAATATAATATAGGGGTCGGCGGTGTTAGGGGCAGCAGATTAGGGGTACATAAGTATAACGTAGGTGGCGGTCGGCAGATTAGGGGTTAAAAAAATTTAATCGAGTGGCGGCGATGTGGGGGGACCTCGGTTTAGGGGTGCATAGGTAGTTTATGGGTGTTTAGAGCACAGTAGTTAAGAGCTTTATAAACCGGCGTTAGCCCAGAAAGCTCTTAACTACTGACTTTTTTCTGAGGCTGGAGTTTTGTCGTTAGAATTCTAACGCTCACTTCAGACACGACTCTAAATACCGGAGTTAGAAAGATCCCATTAAAAAGATAGGATACGCAATTGAAGTAAGGGGATTTGCGGTATGGAAAAGTCGCGGCTGAAAAGTGAGCGTTAGACCCTTTCCTGACTGACTCCAAATACCAGCGGTAGCCTAAAACCAGCGTTAGTAGCCTCTAACGCTGGTTTTCACGGCTACCGCCAAACTCTAAATCTAGGCCTAGGTAAGTTATAGCGCATCTTCATTAGAACTGATGAATTAAACTCCATCTAAAATATCACTAACATTCTGGATCTGATTTTAAAAAGGCGAATGTTTAACTTCACTTTAATTAATGTACAGGTGGCCCTCGGTTTACGCCGGTTCAATTTGCGCCATTTCAGAATAACAACCTTTTTTTTTCAGTCATGGGACTGCTATTGAAATGCATTTAAAATCAGTGCACTAATTAAAATAGCCAGTAGGTGGAGCTGTCCGCTTGTGTTTCAGCAAAGTTAAAGGGACAGTAAAGTCAAAACGAAACTTTCATGATTCAGATAGCGCATGCAATTTTAAACAACTTTCCAATTTACTTGTATCATCAAATTTGCTTTGTTCCCTTGGTGGTATTTTTGAAAAGCTAAACCTAGCTAGGCTCAAACTGATTTCTAAATAGTTGAAAACCGCCTCTTAGCTCAGAGCATTTTGAAAGTTTTTCACAGTTAGACAGTGTTAGTTCATGTGTGTCATATAGATAACATTGTGCTCACTCCCGTGAAGTTATTTAGGAGTCTTCACTGATTGACTACACTGCATGTCTGTCAAAAGCTCCTTATCTAAGAGGCTGTCTGCAGAGGCTTAGATACAAGGTAATCACAGAGGTAAAACGTATATTAATATAACTGTGTTGGTTATGCAAAAATGGGGAATGGGTAATAAAGGGATTATCTATCTTTTTTTTTAATCTTTTTTATTTATCATCAGGCACAGAATACATTTCACTAAACAAATATTTGTCACAAATACACAAAATTTCTTATACATAGCACGGATAACACAAAAACAGGAAGCATATTGCTCATTTATATCTTGTTTGTAAAATTAAACAAAACTTCCTCCTAACTAGGGGAAACAAAAACAATGATTAAATCCTGCGCTAATCATAATTGCTGTGTAGTGACTTCTTGAAATATCATGACATTCTTAACTTAATATTAAGTTCTAAAATCTTGAACTTCCATTGTCATACAGTTGTGCAATTATTTCTTATTTACCTAAAAAGAAAAAAGAAAAAAAAGAGAAAGAAAGAAAGAAAAAAAAAAAAAAAAAAAAGGGGAAAGAAGGGAGGGGACTCCTAAATTTCCATCTCCACATCGTATTCAATGTCTAAATATAGATAATTTAATAATACCAAGGTACTGGGAATATATTCTTAAGAATCAACATACCAAAGAAGTCTGATTTATGAAAACACTTTGTTAATGAATATTGTAAATTATATGGTTGATCTAAAGTTACAGTAAGCCATTTATCAAAAAAGCATTGAATCTGATTTGAGGATAGAGGGTCACTGTTTAATTGTTCAAACATAATCTGTGAGTAAACTTCTTGTTTAAATAAGTAAATTGAAGGAACATTCTTATTTTTCCAAAATCAAAAAATTAAATTACGACCCAGTAAAATTAGTGTATCAATCGTCTTAGAAAATTTTGTAGTAGTTTCCTTAGTTAAGAAGAAGACTTGAAATACATCTATTATAAAATTTTCATGAGATTTTGGACCACCAGTAAAATATCTTAAGCCAAAATTGCCTAATTTTAGGGCAAAACCATAGACAGTGTAAGAGATCAGCATCAGACTTCTTACACTTAAAACAGTCTCCTGTATTACTACCTGTCCACTTAGCTAACATTTTTGGTGTAATGTATATTAGTTTTATGTGGGATTCATTCCAAGATATAGGGATTTTGGCCTCTTTTACTCGCTTAATGCTTGATTTAATCTTTTCTAACGTTATTTCTTGAAAGTGAGGCCTCCAGACATCAGTTAAGGATTCCAAACCCAACTGCCCTTGTTTCGACATTAAAATGTTGTAAGTTAATGAAATAGTATGAATACTATTTTTATGTAGGGTGATATAGTCTTTAAGTACACCAAAGTCTTTATAGCCTTGTCTAATATTATAGAATCCATTTATGAAATGCCTAAGTTGTAAGTACGCATAGAAATTTTTGTTCGGTATATTATATTCTCTAAAAATGGATTTTAATGTTCTTACTTTATAGTCATTGTCTAATAGTTGTCATATCAGATGACAAATCAGGGGGGAATAAATTATTACCTCTGATAGGGAGGTATGCGGACATTCGATAGTCTACGTCAAGGGCAGCGCAAAGCTTTTGCCATGCTAAGATCACATTACGGATTATTGACAATTTTTTAATATCTGTTCGTAATTGAGTAACTGGACAGTGAATTATAGCTTTAAGAAAAAGAGGAGCGACCAGTTGTCTTTCAATTAAAAGGTTTGAGAAATAACTGGTTTCTGTGATCCAATCTAGAGCAAAACGTGCAAGAATACAATTATTGTACCATTTTATGTCAGGGAGAGCGAATCCTCCAAATTCTGTGGACAATATAATTTAGCTCGGGAGAGACAATGCCTTTTCCTGTTCCATAAGAAAATAGCGCAGTTTCTATTAAAGCGTCTTAGGTCTTTATTTGATACAAAAAGAGGAAGACTTTGGAAAAGGTATATTAATTGCGGGAGGAGGACCGATTTTATCAACATAACTCTGGCTGAGAGCGAGATAGGGAACAGAGTCCATCTGCTCAGTTTCTCCTCAGCAGTGGCGAAAAACATAGAGAGATTATTGTTGTACCAATAGTTAGGGTTTATATTTAAATTGATACCCAGATATTTTATAGTTTCTGTAACCTGAAACGGATGGTCTTTATAGCTGTCTGTATTTTGATTTATCCATAGGATTTCGGATTTGCTGAGATTTAGTTTATACCCAGAGAAGGAGCTAAATTGTCTAAAAATTTCAAGGACCAGGGGGATACTAAGTTTAGTGTTTTGCAAGAATAATAACAAATCATCCACATAAAGCGATAAGATAATTCTTAATAGTAAGTAATAATTTCTTAGTAAGATTGCAAGGGGTTCTATGGCAATGTTGAATAGAAGGGGCGAGAGGGGACATCCCTGTCTTGTCCCTTTATGAATCTGGAATCTGGTGGTTGGCATACCATTAACTAAAATGTACGAAGTGGGTAAGTTACAGATAGACTTAATCAATGATAAAAATTCCCCCCTGAAGCCAAACCTGTCGAGAGCAGTATATAAATGGTCCCAGGTTACTGAATCAAAAGCCTTCTCGGCGTCTGCTGTTAATATTGCATGATCTTGTTTTATAGTCATTTTTTGATTGTTAACCCAGAAATATTCTATGATGGTAGTGACACGTCGCAGATTTCTAATAGAAGATCTCCCCGGTATAAAACCAGATTGATCCTCATGTATTATTTGATCTATACCTGCCTTAAGTCTATTAGCCATTATAGACGTAAGTAATTTATAATCTACGTTTAAAAGTGATATAGGTCTATACGAGGCAGGGTTAAGAGGGTCTTTATCTTTCTTGAGTATTAATGTAACAGCCGACACCGAGAAATACTCAGACATGGGATTCCCTGATATAAAATATTCGTTGAACAATTTAACTAGAGTAGGGAGCAAATCATTTTGAATAATCTTATAAAATGCTGCTGGTAATTGGTCTGGGCCAGGTGCTTTATTATTCTTAGCCTGATCTATAGCCTCTGCCACTTCTTTGATAGTAATGGGGCTATTTAAAGTCTCTAGAAAGGATGATGTAATTTTAGGGACTTTAACTCTATTCCAGAAACTATTTTTATTTTCAGTATTTATCTCATTCGCTGCATAGATATTTTAAAAATACTTATAAAAAATTTCTTTAATATCTGATGGATTTGTATAATTTACTTGGCCGTCCCTAATGGCTTTGATTATATTATTTTTTTTCCTTGTCTTGTTCAATCTAGCCAAAAATTTGGCTGATCTACCAAATTGTCCCTTATACTTCGCATTAATTCTAATATCTTCTTGTATCATTTTTTCTTTAAAGAAAAGATCCCATTCCTGTTTGGCCACCTGATATTTATTCCAAAGCGTTCTAGCAGGGTTGTTAATATATTTCTTATAGGCGTTACTAAGTTGATTAGCCAATTGTACTTCGCGTGCATTAGCTTGTTTTTTCTTTTTTACCATATATGCCTTAATTACGCCTTTCAGATACGCTTTCGCAGCTTCCCAGTAAATCTCCGTTTTTTCAATGTACTCCTTATTGAAACCTTGATACTCTTGCCATTTCTGAGCCAGCCAGTCAGCAAACTTCTTATCTTGAGATAGATAGTTAGGAAAATAAAAATTATTTACTGGGTTAATAATTAAGTTATTAGTATATATATTTAAAGAAATAATAGCATGATCCGTAATAGCTATATCGGCTATTTGAGCATCGGTGTTCATTGCTAACATTGGGCTTGAAATCAGAAAAAAATCTATTCTAGAAAATGCTCTATAAGATTTAGATTCGCAAGAAAATATTTGCGCATCTGGATATTTAATATGCCAAATATCATGAACTTTTAAATTTCTGCAGATCTGACGAAATATTTTAGCCTTTGTATTAGAAAAGTGAGCCGCATTTGTAGTACATCTGTCTAATAATGAGGTGGGGATTAAATTAAAGTCTCCTACAAGAATCAAATTTTGCCCAATATACTGAGATAGTTGCATTGTAAGCTTATTCCAAAAATCCGTATCAACCTGGTTTGGTCCGTATATATTACAAAAGATATATTTAATATTCCCTATCTCAATCTCAGCCAAGAGCCATCTGTCTTCTTTATCTAAAGTTTGTTTTAATACCTTATATGTCAAATTCTTGTTAAACAGAATGGCCACTCCTCTTTTCCTCTTATTGCACGGTGAAGCAATTACATGACCGACCCATTTTGATTTTAACTTATTTACTTCTAAAACTTTAAGATGGGTTTCTTGCAAAAAGGCAAGATCAGGTTTGTGCTTACTTAATTGTTTAATAATCAACTTCCTTTTAATAGGGGTAGTTATTCCCCCAATGTTCCATGAAACACACTTAAGAGTGTCTCCTATTTTCTAAATAAAAATCAGATGGAGGGAGACACCTAGAAAGGAGCAAGGGGGAGAGAAGGGTATGGAGAGGAGGAGAGGGAAAGGGGAGAGAGAGAAAGAAGAAAAAAAAAATTGAAAATTGAAAATTAAAAATAACCCGTCAAGTGACAGCATCGCAAGAGACCCAATAATATATTTACAAGTTTTAACCAGTTTCCTAATTATAGCCTAACTTTAAAGTCACTGCAGAATTGTCTTGCTTCTTGTTCGTTTATCAGGGTGTGTGTAATATCTTTGTCTTCTATTATTATTTTGGCTGGATAAATTAACCTAGCCTTGTGTCCTGCGTCAATTAGCTTAGTGCAGTAGGGGGCCATAACTTTCCTTCTTTGAGAGGTTTCACTGGAGTAATCCTGAAAAATCAGGATTTTGGCATCCCCTATCTGCACTGAGCCATTTTTCCTGTAGAGTCATAAAAGTGTCATTATGTCTTGGTAATTTTGGAATTTAATCATAACCGGTCTATGTTGAATTGTCCCCTTAATTGTTCTCCTCTGAGGGCCTATTCTGTGGGCTCTTTCAATCAATAAAGGTGTATTTTGTTGTTGCAAGCCTAATATTTGAGGAAGAGATATAGAAGCAAAGTGTAAAAGATCAGTAAACTCACTAGACTTTGGTAGTCCCACTATCTTTAAATTATTGCGACGGAACCGGTCTTCAAGAAGATCTGTTAGACGATCTTGTAGAGTTTTAATATCTTTAGTATGGTTGGACAGTTGACTTGCTTGGCCGTTTATGGCATCCTCTGTTTCGGACACTCTATTTTCAACCTCATTAAGTCTGTTTGAGAATTGTCAAATCTCGTCCGTAAGGCTGGCCATCTGGGACTGTAACAGCTCAAATTGAGGTAGAAAGATTTCTGATTATCTATCTTTTTAAATAAGAACAATTTTGGTGTAGACTGTCCCTTTAAGCTAGTTTAACAGCCTGAAATTAATCTGTGTACACGGATCAGACAAGACCTATCGAGCAAACAAGATTTAGCAGCCACTTCCCTATTATCTTCCTGTCCAGCTGCTTGAGGTGAGGGTGCCTAACTGCCTATTAATCACTGCAGATTGAAATGCATAGAATAGGTGCAGACCCAATATTATCTAACATGCTAACATGCAGAGAACTGATTGCAGAAAAATGCAAGTAAAAAAACATTTTTGTTCATTAAACTTAGTTTGATGATGATGCAATCTGTTGTGTAATTATTTTAGTAGGTGATGTTTAGAAAACGTTTTTGTTCATTAAACTTAGTTTGTTGATGATACAATCTATATTATTAGGTTTATAATGCTGTTTAGCATTTAAAGTCTTCATTTCAAACCTTTAAAAATAATGTATTAGGTGTTATGACAATTTTGAGAGGGGCCTGGAACCTAACTCCCTCACTTCCCATTGACTTACATTATAACCTGGGTTTCAATTTACAACGGTTTTGATTTACAACCATTCCTCCTGGAACCTAACCCTGGCGTAAACTGAGGGCTACCTTTAATTAAATAAGAGCTATGAAATAGCCATAGAATTTTTTTATTTTTTTATTTTTAAAAATGTATTGTGCTTTACATTATAGGACAGAAGAGAATTTATACCACTAATGTTTAGGAATAGGCCCAGACCACACTCAGTGTACTACAGGCTGGTAAACTTGACATCAAAGTACTAAAGCTACCAATAGGTGTATTTTGAAAAATCTAAAATCTAGATAGTAAACTGACAGTTCTCAATTTTCTGCAAAAGGTCATTGTGTCATGTAAAGTCATTCAAGGGGGTAAAGGGGGACATTAATTTATTTTTGGCTTGGACGCCTACAGAAACATGAAAACATTAAAAGAAGAATCTAAATTTTGAAATTTTATTATCCAATAGATACCTTTAATAGAGCAATAATATGGGTCAGAGTATGTGCAGTAGATATATGCACAGACTCAAAAAAAATAATCTTGGACAAATCAATTGTCATGAAAAAAAAAATTATTTTATCCAAAATTAGCTCCAGGGGTCATTCATTTAAGCTGAATTTTGACAACATTATTTTTTTTTATGGGAATTTGTTAATTCCTTATTTCCTATGGGGAATGTCTTCTAGGCAGCAAAGAAGCATCTGAACAGCAGATTAAACTTTAAAAAAGGTTCAATTAGTAGCTAATGCTACTGCAGCAAGCCAGCAGCAGCACAAAAAAAATAATTTTTTTATGGGGTCAGGACTGGCCAAGAACAAAAGTGAAGTTTACATATTAGCTAAATCATGGATTAATCAACTCACAATTAAATTGCTGGATATAATTATTAAATAGTGTAAATGTGAAATTTTGAGCTCTTTCACATCTTCAGAAAAGAATTTCCCGTCTTTAGAGTCACCGTTTTAGTGGCATGATGAAAGGAACTTCTTTTTCACTGCATCATCATTAGCTAATTTATTAGTCAAAGTGGACCTTGTTTTTTGTTTTTAAACAAATACAAAGAAAACAACAAAATTAGTGTGTGTGTGGGGGGGAGGGGGTTATTCGGCTGAATCTGAATCACATGTTTAATGTTCAGCTATCTCTGCCAAACAAACCACCACCAGGAGACCCACTCATTAGAATTGCTGTAAAATTACCCTCTAGATATGTTCAGAGTGAAAGATGCCTATTGGTGCAATAAAAGATGCTTTCATCTCTAGATAAATGACTTGCTAGAAGAAGTGGCTCTGGTCATGGCAGTTGGTAAATCGTTACACAGTCGAATTAAAACGTGTACATTTTCCCATCTATCTCATAAAGTAATAAACTTAGCTTAGCTTAGGACATCTCCATTTGGCTGCATTCACATTGGTAAAATCCCCAGTGATCCTTGCAAAAAATATAAAAAAATAAATACTACAATAGAGCAAAAATGATGCTGACTTTCAATGAGGATAATTTTCCTTCTCTGTCAACTGGTTACTTCTTAACAAATGTCTTTGAATATAGAACACATGAATCTAAGTATAAATGTATGATCCAGTAACAGCAAAATACACAAGAACAGATTCTGTTTATATATTAGTAAACTGCATTTCAATTATTTTCTTTCATTATTCTACAAATATTGTAGAATTATCTTTAAAAAGTACACATAAAAAATACATTAATAAAAACAATTTTAAAAATGAATGAATTGTGCTTAGATTTATTAGACATGTTGCAATCAATCATCCATCTTTTTTAAAGGGAATTACATATCTGTTTGCTACAATCATTTTAAAAAGCCCAAATAAATAGAAAAGGCATCCCGTTGCTTGCTTCACATATATATCCTATAACCTCTGTGATCCTTGGGTATTTGATCATGTCTTGTTTTTCTAGGCATACTGGCTTTATCTATTCTCTTAAAACTTCTGGTATTTTCTGTAACTTGTTAAAAAATGAACTTTTTTTTTTTTTTTACTACAATTCAAATATACAGAAAATTACCATCTCTCCTGCATCATCCACACTGAGCAATTACCTATTCAGAATCGAGGCATTTTCACTTCTGTTGCTCACCCAGCCTCATTCATTTCACAGTGAATTGCTAAAATAATGGTTCTGCTTACATGTTTTATTGCTAGGCAAAATCTTATTTACAGAGTTGGCCACCTGTTCTGTTCATACTATACTTCAGCAAGCTCTGCTGCTTTTCAAATATTAATGAATACGGTATATTGTTGTTTTTCTTTTGCCTGAAGCAATTAGTAGTGCCACTATGTTCCTGTCTTTTCTAATAACTGCTAATCAAATGCAGATTCACAGCAAGTTTCTTGGCTTCGTAGGAGATTGTGAAAATGAGTGGTATAATGTGCAAAGCAAATGCTTAAACAGAATATTTTTCCAGACTTTGGCTATTATTAAGTGACCTCTTGTAACATATTCTCCTTCAGAGAAGAAGAGAAAGCAGCTTTGCTTCAACCTTGGGTGGATGCGGTTGACTCAATTAGTGCTAAGTATGACTGAAGAGCAGTATATCAACTTGAATTATCTTGATTCCTGTCTTAACTATTTTAAAGTGATATTAGAATATTTATTTTGCATAACATAAATCAGCACTGTATTGCAAATGATATCTGCATAAGAAAGAAATATGCAAATTGTATAAGGTTATGCAATTGAAGAACAGTTCAAGGAAAAACTGTTTGAAAAGCCAGGGGGGTAGGGGAATTACTGTGCATGGTCTTTTTGTTGTGTTATTCCAAAGGCATATCATTCCAGCCACTATAAAAGGTTTAAAAGGAACATTATTGATTCACAATGGGCAGCATTCCATGCACTTCCATGGCCTTTCATTATGTTTCCTTTGTTGTGGCCAACTAGGCATTGATGTAAATGAGATTATGCTATGATTTTAGTTTTCACTGTAGAAAGTTGCTGGGTCACATACAATTTGCCTACAGCATAATGCCAAAGGGCAAACACCTAAGAGGTGGATACGTCTCATCATTAAAAAAAACTGAGCTGTGGGCAGCCGGAGGTGCTTAGGTTATTGCTGAAGCCGCAGATAAATAAAGGTACCTATTCATCAGGTTTTTTTACACTGATTAATGAAGGTCGCCTTAATTTTAAAGTGATGGTAAATATTTTAAATTTACCATCACTTTAATGGAGGCTTTATCCATCTTGGGGGTGAGAGTGGAATACAACTTTCACAAGTTATTTTCCAGCAAAAATAAACTATTCATGTATATTGCAATATAATTTTATTTTCCTTAATTAAACATTTCTTAGAGTGATTACATTTTGAGTTTAATATTCCTTAATTGGAAACTGTAGACTGAGCTCTATTAGGTGTGTGTAATTACCATTGATAAGAAAAAATATATATATATACTGTACATTTAGGTTGAAATGTGTTGCTCAAAATATGCACAGTCATAATGTACAGTCTACTAGTTACAGTAATTTTCCACCTAAACTTTCCTCAAACTGCTTTCATTCACAACAGCTACTATCAATGACTAATGGCTGTGAAACAAGTTAAATGGGTCATATCAACTAATTCATTTATGGATAAAGAGACAACTGGAACAGCAGCTAAGGAATTGAGGTACATAGAGGGCAGTAGAACTGAGGCCATGAAAAAGCTGATAACTATCACTATTTCTCAAACAGAATATTTGGCCTCATTAGCAGACAGTCCTCATACTTCAGTGTCAAGATGAGCAGATGTGTAAAAGGTGACACAGAGAATATAATGAAGCTAAAAAATGGTAGAACATATATTCTTTTCTGTAATGACATTACAATGGTCACACATCTAAAATTAACATAAATAATAAATACATATGCCTCAATTCTCTTTTACATTTTAAACGCTTCACAGAACCACACATTTTTCTCAATTCAAACTACATAATTTAACATACTTTATTTAACATTTGTAAAACTTTATACTTTTTTACTTTGAATACTGTACCTTTATCACTTTTTAGCTAATGTCTGCCATTTCATTTCAACATTTAGCAACATGAATTAAGCCTATTGTCTTTTGCATCTTAAACGTGTTTGAAAACCTCATATGGATACAAGTAAATGTATTATAAAATTTATTTTTTTAGTATTATATTTTTTATTTATTTTTCGAGAAGCAGGTGTATCGGTGCTACATTTTTTTATAACGTATTCTTGTTTTAATTAGTTTGCACTGTAGCATTTTGAAGGCATATTGGGGATGCTGGTAGAGCTCATTCTATGCTCAGAGAGGTTAACAGTTATGAGATAGATGCTGTTGCAATGATTATAATGGAGAGGCATTAACAACTCTTAAAAGTGGCAAAATACAAATCTTTTTGAGTTGCGACAAGTTTTTTTAACAAGATATTAATTTCACAAATGGGTTTTATTGAACCTAGGTCATTGACAATATTACTTTTTTACATATTTGCATAGTGCACATGCAGGCATAACATGTTAAAAAATACTCCCTTTTTCAACTTTAACACAGATGTCAACATTTGAAAAAAAAAAAAGTCCAAATTAAACTTTCATGATTCCGATAGGGCATGTAATTTTAAACAACTTTCCAATTTACTTTTCTCACAGGCTCCAGACATCCAGGACAGATATAGAACAGGATCCTGATATAATTATACTATGAGACAGACAAAAAACAGAAATGTCCCAGGAAAATCATGACACTTGACACATGCCTTTTGCCACATTTTTTAAGCCTGCTAGGCTAAAGGTTCACAGTTCTTGAGTTAGCCATTCTGAGAGTCTGTTTATGTTTGGGGTCATCTTGGGATTGTGACTTGGCCAAATTAGATAATAGGGTTACATAGTATTGGCTAAGCGGACTAAGGTGTTTTGTCCATAGACCTTAAAGACGTATTATAGCTCTTACATCAGAAATTAATTGCTCTGTTGCTGAATATCTGCATAACTAATATATAGTTTTAGCACAATTTACATTCTTTTACTGAAAACTGTAGTCAATTAGGGACTGATATAAATGTGCTTCTGCATATAACAACCAAAATAAAAAATAAAAATAAAGTTGTAAAGGTTTTTTTACCATGTTTTAGTTAATATTGTATAGGGAATTCAATTCTGAATTTACTGCCACTTTAAAACAATTATCATCAGCATTGTATATCTAGAGCTGTAACCAATCTTGACAGATCTACTGTTACATTCTCCTTTTTTCCTTCTCCTTAAGGTTTCGTCAGACTCATAAGAACACTATTCAATACTATGGACTTCTTCCCTATTTTGAGTCATTTACACTATAAAACAACACCCATTTTCTTTTTCACTGGTTTGGTTATTGATACACTACTTTGTACTAGTAAAGTTACTCTCTTTACCTACTTGCCTGGCTTGCCATGATGAAGCGCATGTATGAATGTGCGAAACACGTCAGTTAGTAGGGAACTTACCTTTCCATTGTATGTCTCCTACCTGAATAAACTCTTTATTTATTATTGTGTGGAGGGACATGATCCGCTGTAGCAGATCATGTCCCCTGCACATCGATAAATGCATTTATCATTGGACAAGCATTTCACTAGAAATGCTTGTGCAATACCACCCCCTGTAGATTTGTGGCCAATCGATGGCTAGCAAGGGGTGTCAATCAACCCGATCATATCCGATCGGGTGGATTGCTATCCGCTACCTCAGAGGTGGTGGACGAGTTTAGGAGCAGCGGTCTTAAGACTGCTTCTTCTCAATTCCTGTTTCCGGCGAGTCTGAAGACTCGTGCGGAAACAGATGCATTAGGGGCCATAAGGGGCTTGGTAAATCGGCCCCTTGAACTGCACTGTCTACCGAGGACTCCGTTTTTTTCTTTCTTCCAATTTGGATATTATTACCGCCAGATTGCCTGTGACCCTGACATAAAGAATAGACCAGACCAAGATACAATAGTGCTAAGTGTATCACAAACAATAAACAAATAAAACTGTGATGAATAAAAAGTGGTATATAAACCAAAAACACAATCGTAATATAACATATAATACTACATTTGGAGGATAGACTGTACTAGATCTTTCTCATTTCCATCTACTACTAAATGGAAAAAAATAGTGCAATCCTATTGTTCAATAGGTACAAAACCTCTACTGGATTTACTCATGTTATTCTGAGCTTTAAAGGGCCATAATAACCAAATGTTTAAACACTTGAAAGTGATGCAGTATAGCTGTAAAAAGCTGACTAGAAAATATCACATGAACATCTCTATGTAAAAAAGAAAGATATTTTACCTCAAAGGTTTCTCAGTAGCCACATCCCATTGTAAAGGATTTCTAAGCAGCATATTAGTATGTCTGTCCTGGGACAGCTGAAAGGATGAGCCTCGTGCACTCTCATATTATTTCCCTATTCAGATTAGGGAAGTTTACAATGAAATCTCATGAGAGTTAAGTCAAATCTCATGAGATCACAGTAAAAGAGTTCATGACCTCAGCACTGCTGATGCTGATTGGCTGCTGTTCATTTCTTCATTTATTTATTTTTTTACCTGCAGCTGGGAGCAGCTGAGTATAACTTTTTACACAGGACTTACTCTGCTGAGCTGAGGAAATTGTGAGGTAAAATATCTTCCTTTTTTACATAGAGATGCTCAGGTGATATTTTCCCGTCAGCTTTTTACAGTTATACTGCATCAGTTCCAAGTGATTTAGCATATGAGTATGATGTCCCTTTAAATAAGCTCTATCATGTTTACAGTGTTATGATTGACCCATAACAAACTACACATCCGGTAGACTTGTAAAATATATTTATTACAACAATAACATTAGTCCCATAAATGTACATCAGTGGACAAAGGTATAACTCTATAGCCATTCCCCAATATGAGGTAACCTGCCTTCTTTTTCAAAATGTCCTTTCATAGTACTAAGGATATATTGTCATGTTCCGAAGCGTGCTTTGACTAAAGCAGCTTAAGGAGAAACACACGTCTGATGTACCTTTATGGAGTTTTAATGTTATAATTTTAATAAATATATTTTACAAGTCTAGCGGATGTGTGACTGATTATGGGCCAATCGTATCGCTGCTGAAACATGCCTAAGCAAATCCAATAGGGGTTTTGTTCCTATTGAAAAAATGGTTTTGCACTACTTTTCCATTTTTCTTTTGGGGTGTTGAATTAATTGAAGACGGTAATAAGAAAGATCTAGGATAGTCTATCCTCCAACTGCAAAATATTATATATTATATTACTATTTTGGTTTTGGTTTCACACATTTATTTGCAAACCAAGATACAAGTTGTGTTTCATTTTCCTGTAATCTGTAAGTTTGCTACTTTCTATGCTTACATCCCCTTCACAGTCATTCTAACCATCAATAAGAAATGAATTAAAAGTATACTTCTGTTAAGTTTAAAACAAAATTACATTTCACCTTAACTTCCTTGTAGTTTAATTTTATTTTTAAAGTGACACAGATCCCTTAAAGGAACATGATACCCAAACAAATTATTTTGTGATTTAGACAGCATACAATTTCAAAAACGTTTCCAAGGTACTACTATTATCAAATTGCCTTTGTTCTTGTAGAATTCTTTGTTGAAGTGAGACCTAAGTAGGAAGCATGCACATTTCTGGAGCAGTACATGACAGAAAACACTGCTGCCAACTAGTGTTCTTACAAAGTTATAACATAGGTTTACAACTGCTGCCATATATTTCTCCAGTCATATGCACACTCTTACACCGTCATACCTTCTTTTCAACAAAGAATACCAAGAAAACTAGGTACATTTTATAATAAAAGCAAATTGCAAAGTTTAAAAAAAAAAAAAAACATTTACACTTTATCTGAATCATGAAGGAAAATGCATGGGTTTTATATCCCTTTAAAGAGTAACTGCACCTAAAAAAAAGTTAAAAAAAAAAAAAACATACTGTGATTCAAAGACTCATTTGCTGTATTGGAGACTGCCTTTGGGGATGAATGTGTCTGTAAATCGAATAATGTTTGACCATATGTCTGTATAGGTAAATATATGATCCTACATGTATTTGTAATTTGTATACAAACAAGTCCTGTATCTTGCATACTTCTTTTTCAATTATTATATATTGAAGTTCTTTGAGAAACAAAGGAGAATCTATGGGGGTTGATTTATTAAACAGCGTATGCAGCTCAATCAGCGCAAGCCTTCTGGCTCCCCAAAGTCAGGACTTAAGTAGCAGCGGTCGTAAGAACCTCCTTAAAACCTTCCGCCACTTTTAAGGTGGCGGACTGCAATCATCCCAATCAGATACGATCAGGATGATTGACACCCCATGCTAGCAGCCGATTGGCCGCAAATGTGCAGGGGGCGGCATTGAACAAGCATTTCACCAGAAATGCTTGTGCAATGATAAATGCCGACAGCGTATGTGGGGCGGACATGATTGGCTACAGTGAATCATGTCCACTCTCCATTTGTTAAATCTACCCCAATGTCTCTACCCAGAGTGTGCTCAGATTTTGATTATTTATGGTTGAGGATTTTTTAATTATTAAAAACTATTTTTGGTGGACTATCTGCCTTGACTTGATAATGTAACCATCATTTTCTTGAACAACATTAGCTGGGGTAAAGGGCATGGATCTCTTACTAGAAACTTAGAAACATATAATGGCAGATAACAACCAGAAGACCTATAAAGTCAGCCCCTATAGCTAACTGAAGTATGGGCCTTATTAATTCTACATCCAAGATATTTTTAACTTCCCTTACAGTATTTCTCTATTAACTACTATTGGAAGTTCAGTGAATCAGCTGCACTGTTTATGAAAATAACTCCTCAACCTACTGTCTTACGTCTTAAGATCTTGAGATGACACATTTCACCCAGAAGGATATACAGGTGGCCCTCGTTTTACAACGGTTCAATTTACTCCGTTTCAGAATAACAACCTTTTTTTCCAGTCATGTGACTGCTATTGAAAAGCATTGAGAAGCAGTGCATTTATTAAAATAGCCAGTAGGGGGAGTTGTCCGCTTGTGTTGCAGCAAAGCCAAGCAAGCTGAAATTAATCAGTTTAAACAGACCTGAGATATTGAGCAGATTTCAAAGGAACAAGATCTTCCTGTCTATAACTCAGTCCAGATTGGAATGCATAGAAAGAACTGTTTGCAGAAAAATGCAAGTAAAGTCTGTGTTGTGTGATTATTTTATTAGGTTTATAATGCTGTTTAGCAAATGTTTTTGTTCATTTATCTTAGTTTAATTATATATTTTGTGTTGTGTGATTATTTTATTAGATTTATAATGCTGTCTAGCATTTAAAGTCTTCATTTCAAAGCTTTAAAAATAATGTATTAGGTGTTACTTATGACAATTTTGAGAGGGGCCTGGAACCTATCTCCCTCACTTCCCATTGACTTACATTATAAACTGGGTTTCAATTTACAACATTTTCGATTTACAACCATTCCTTCTGGAACCTAACCCCGGCGTAAACTGAGGGCTACCTGTACTTGGAAATAATAACAAAGTAATGATAATGTTAAAGAATCTGTTAAACCAAAGTAATTTCTAAAGAAAAACTAACTCTCTATGCAGAGTTCTAGATGTGAAGGAGAGACATCTACATTGTAAAATAATTTCTCTCCATGCCGATGTGTTTTTATCATTAGGCCCTTAGTCTTGTTGGTGTCTGAAAGTGGCAAAAAAAGCATGTATTTGTCTGTGTGCATGTCTTCAACAAACCAGACATTGTTTTCAACTTAAAATCTCACAACAACAAAAAGCATTTCTGGAACAACTGGCAAAGTATACAAATAAGCCTGCAGTCTTTTTTTATTATTATTATTCAAAATCAGAACGCATTATATGTAGTCAAAGCCATATGATGTGCTACTAATAAAGCTAGATATATGTCAGTGATGGCCAACTTCCTAACACATGGGGTCTATAGATAGGGTTGCCAGGTGTCTGGTATTCAACTAGAAAGTCCAGTATTTTAGCAAGCTGTCCAGTAAAAATAAAGACCTCTTATACATAAATGTATAGCAGAAGGAAATAGGGACACGGGCGAATCTACCAGTAGTGCAGCAGGTGCAGTAGTAACAGGGCCCAAGAGCTGGAAGGACCTATAACAGCCAGTCTATACATAGGCATGTGCAAAATGTGTACAACCCTAATGCAGGGGAGCCTTTATTAGTGCAGGATGCAGGTCCATATATCTTTTCACTAAAATCATTATATAGAGCAGAATTTATATTATCACTTTTGCTTTCTAATGAGTTACCCAAAACAATCTTGAGTGAGTGGTTGTCAAAGGGGTTAATTACTTCTGTTTTTATATGTTTTAGATGTAAAATTATTGATTTGTATGTTACTGGCAACCAAGGGGTAAAATTACTGCACAGAAAAACATAAATTAGGGGCCCAAAATTAGGGGCTAAGGTAGAGCTTTTGGAGGAGGGGTAGTGACCTCACCTTCCATTGTGTCAAGTCACCAACACATTGCCCAGTATTTTTGTAGAAGACAGTTGGCAACCCTAGCTGCAGATAATTATTTTAGAAGTCTTAAGGGCCGCATATAAATGTATTGTTATTAAACAAATAATATGTATTCAAAAACTGTTCAGAGACACAGAGCCACATCTAAATAAGTTTGCAGGATACTTACTATTTGATGTTCTTCCCTCCAGTATGTAAACACTATACCTTCTCAGAGAGGGTCTGATATTCAAAAGCTCTTCACTCAGGCAAGATAATCTAAGACATCTCTTCAGCACGGGGAGATCTTCCTAAAAAATCCCAACATCTCTTCCAGGCATCTTTCAATTGAGCATTGGTGGAATTGAGAAATAGAGCAAAATTAGCAAAACTACAAATGAAACAGGGGGTAAAAGAAACAAAATGAATAATATACCAGGAAGGGGGCTTTGGAAAAGTCTTGGAAAGATGGAGTATGAAGGTTAAATAATATAGCCACACAGATATTAGGAAATGTAAAGACTCTCCAGTGCACAAAAATTTGTGGCTATCTTAGAGTTCTACTCACCAAATATAATTGTGATTCAAAATATATCTTATCCAGGCATCCTATACTGCATGTTATACACTTTATACCCAGCCTTTCACATAGCACAGGGGAAAACAGTATTCACTGACATAATACTGAAAGAGCAGACATATAGATATTCATAAAACTAAAAGCTAATCCTTTGCATATATTACACTGGAAGGAAGTTTAAGGGACATAAAACCCAGACATTTTCTTTCATGAGTCAGATAGAACATACAATTTGAAACAACTTTCCAATTTACTTCTATTATAAATAAATATTTATTTTCTTGATATCTTTTGTAGAAAAGCGGGAAACTAAATTCAGGAGTGTGCACGTGTCTGCTGCACTATTTGGCAGTAGTTTGGTTACAATTTTATACATTAGCAAGAGCACTAGATGGCAGCATTATTCCCTGTCATGTAGTGCTCCAGACATGTGCACGCTACCTATCTAGATATCTCTTTAACAAAGAATAAAATGAGAACGACACAAATTAGATAATTGAAGTAAATTGGAAACTTTTGGAAATTTGTATTCTCTATCCGAATCATGAAAGAAGAAATGTGGGTTTCCTGTTATCGGACTATGTACTAGTTTTAGTTGTAACAGCCTGCAAGGTAGAACCCATTTAGTAATAGTATCCTTTGTTCTTTAGATTTAAAATTCAGCAACCAGGGCAGGAGTGTTAGTGTTTTTCAGTATGGGTAGTAATATACTACATGACACAGAAGGCTCAAGAGAAACATCACTAACCCTGACCTGATAGTAGTCCTGAGAACCAGTTTCTTCTTGGTCAGGCTTGAGCTCAATTGCTGACACACCCTAGAAACAACTGAAGGGTATACATATGTATGTTTGATTATACAAAATGGTCTGTAAAGAAGATGCTTGAGGAACCATTATTTTCGTACCATATTTGTCTACCCTAAAGTATTTCTCCTTTATGTAGAGGTTTCTGGCTCAGAAAATGTGCACTCTTCCCTTTTCTGTAAGTCTAGGATCACCACATGAAGATCCCCTTTAAATGTCTCTCTGTGGAATGAATAATCCAAGTTTGTTTATTGACTCTTTACTGTAAGTATTCAGCTAGGGCAAATTTTAAATATCTTTTCAATGTATTTGCTTTCTTCTCTTAGTATTCTTTGTTGAAAGCTAAACCTAGGTAGACTCATATGCTAATTTCTAAGCCCTTGAAGCGCGTCTCTTATCTCAGGGCATTTTAACAGTTAGATAGTGCTAGTTCATGTGTGCCATATGGTTAACATGGAGTTACCTAGGAGTTAGCACTGATTGGCTAAAATGCAAGTCTGCCAAAAGAACTAAAATAAGGGGTAGTCTGCAGAGTCTTAGATACAAGGTGGTAGATTGAAAAAGTTACCAATGGCACTACTAGTGTACAAGAGACCTGTATTACTATTATCTGGCCAACTAATATGGCTGGGTTTGGGCGCTGTGTGTATATAACTGGATAATTAAATTGAAAGAAAAAGAATACACTTAGGAGCTCTCCCAGGTCAGTTTTAGAAAATTTGTATAATTATCACTAGTTTATTCCAAAAGATAAGATAGGAGAGACAAATAGATTCAACTATAGTTAAAATGTAACTTTTATTGGGGTCAAAAATAAAATAGGATAATACATTAAAATCACACTTAAGTACCGACTGTAGTATACTAAAATTTGAGTGGAGTACTGCTAGTCAACAGTGTCTAACCTAATCCACAACACTAAATGGGGATATCTAAAGTATCCACTGTATAGATAGAGATACAAAATCCAATAACTCAATAACGTCACTGATAATAGTATGTGAGTTAGATTGGCACTCTATATATGTATATTGGCTGAAAGAATGAAAAAATAAAATAAAATGATTATGATACCATTTGTGTAATTAATCAGTTGGATTGTTCGACTGTTAGCTGTGAACCAGATCTTGAGACTTGGTTGAGATACAAACCAAGTCTGGTAAGTAAGAATGCTGTACTGGGTGTATAACCTTGTATACTACTGTTTAATATATTCACAGAGGATTAAAATGATAAACAACACGCTACTGTGTTGTTACTGTTGAGAATATTAATACCAAAGTAATTAGGATAGAGTCATTGCTAGAGGTGCTCAAGTTAAAATATAAATGTAGATTAGATATTGTAATCGATATCTAATTCGATCAATAGTTTGTTAACCCCGGAGCACCGGAGCACTGAGAGTAATAGAAGTGGCTATTAGAATTGCAGACAGTTTGATACACTATATTGTTGAGCTGTGCTAATTATACACAAAGTATCCGAGGCAACTAACATGCTGTGTTAATATTCCCTATCATTCAGACTTTCGTTTACCAATTAATTAGCTATGGTCTCAATGTACTGTACTGAGTATACAATACATCTTATTGTTTGTTGGTACTTGTTAATGATAGTCAGTATGTGCTGTCATATGTGACCCTAGGAGCATTGGTTTGGGCTCAAATAGTAACCAGTGCCGTTAGATCTATCAGGCAAACCGGCATGAAGATTTGAGTAATTAATATGTAGTGTTGCGATGAATGAAACGTTGCACTATCACCTATATAGTAAAGTTCATATTATGTAAACAATATTGTCCTAATAAGCCACTGGATTATCTCAACTTAAATAACAACTTTAGTCGCGTTTATGTCATGCTAGTGTCGGTTAAATATTGGGTAAATGTACCGTCCACCTGGCTTATATTAATTACTTGTGATACACAGTCGATACAGGTTATCACTTACACTCACTTGTGCCTGTGTTGTTTAACTATTTTACTGAATCACAGCATCGGGTTTCACCTTTGTAGCAGCGTGCAATTCAAATGATCTATACGCTGTCTTGTATCAGGTGCCCCGCATTAACAGCGTATGGAGCAGGTTAATTATTTACTTATCTTAACAATATCATCACGCTCAATTGTTAGTGTATTCAATCGTGCAGGTTCATGTTATGTAAATAATACCGTCTCAGTTAGCCGTTTAGGTATGTCAACTTTGATACAACTTAAATCACGTTTGTATCTTGCCAAATTCGAATGTGTATTAGGTTGAATATACCGTCAGCCTGATTTCTATTGGTCTCTGGTTATGCACCGTCGGTACGGGATATCACAAACACGCTCTCATTTGTATACTAATTGGCTTCAGTATTGAATCACAACGTTCGGTTCACATATATACGGGCGTATCATTATAATGATCCATGCACTGTCCTTTATCAAATATGCCTGCTGTAACCAAGTATAGATCTGGTTGGTTATTTATCTAGATTTCATCACGCTCAGTTAAGAAAGTGTTCATTTATTCATTCTCATTCACCGTGGTATCTGGGATTGGGTATAAAGTGCAGCTAACTTATGGCTACCACTCATAACGTTAGTAGATATATAATGAGTATATATATTTTTGAAAGTTAATATATTATTATAGTAGAATACAGTAATTTGTCGGAAGCTTAAGGCTTGCTAAAAACACAGGAGCTCCTGGGACTCCTCACCATTGCCCTAACATCCCCACATCAAATGGCTTTTTCAAAGGTGAACGCACTGCACTATAGTCGGCTATTTAAGGCTATTTGTGTCACGCCCCCAATAGGCGTGTGTGTGCCTACTGACCTATTGCTGACAAGTATGATGGTTGTATTATCCTATTTTATTTTTGACCCCAATAAAAGTTACATTTTAACTATAGTTGAATCTATTTGTCTCTCCTATCTTATCTTTTGGAATAAACTAGTGATAATTATACGAATTTTCTAAAACTGACCTGGGAGTGCTCCTAAGTGTATTCTTTTTCTTTCAATTTAAGTATCTTAGATACAAGGTAATCACAGAGGTAAAAAGTTGATTAATGTAACCATGCTGTTTATGCAAAACTGGGGAATGGTAATAAAGGTATTATCTATCTTTTTAAACAATACAAATTTTGGAGTAGACTGTCCCTTTAAAGCATAATGATTAGCATATACCTTTCTGATATTTATTTTGTAAAGACATGAAATCTTGAAGTCTTTAGATCGCTGAATATAAGCTAACATTTTAGTACTAGCAAAATAGAAACTTAAAAACTGGGAGAGGCTTTTTTTATAACAAGATATTTCTTGTTTTTAAAGTTAATTTACTCTGCATGTTTTAGCTCTTTTTTTATTGCACCTATTTTTTTTTCTCTAATAGTTACTAAACTGTAATTAGGTGGGTAATTCCATTCTTAGGGCCATATATATCAAGCTCTGAATGGAGCTTGATGCCCCGTGTTTCTGGCGAGCCTGCAGGCTCGCCAGAAACAGCAGTTATGAAGCAGCGGTCACAAAGACCGCTGCTCCATAAACTGTCCGCCAACTCTGAGCAGGCGGACAGACATCGCTGGAAATCAACCTGATCGAGTACGATCAGGTTGATTGACAACCCCTGCTGGCGGCCCATTGGCCGTGAGTCTGTAGGGGGCAGCGTTGCACCAGCAGCTCTTGTGAGCGTATTGCTCGCCGTATTCAGCGAGGTCTGTTGGACCTGATCCGCATTGACGGATCAGGTCCGACAGACCTTGATAAATAGAGGCCTTAGTCTTATTTCCTAATATTTAAAATGTTTGTTTGCATTTTCATGCTAAAATAAAGTCCTTATATTAACTTAGTTTCCAATTAGAATTAAATTAATATACACTGTATAGCTCCCTGACCATCACACCTATATGAGCTTGTTGGATATCCCATTCCAAAACCAGAGAAGGCTTTACACAAGATGTCGGGGTGTTTCTTTTGGACTTTGTACCCATTCAGCCAAAGGAGCATTTGAGAGGTCAGACACTCATGTTGGACAAGAAGGTCTGGCTCGCAAGTTCCAAGTTCCTCCACAATAAACTCATAAAACCATTCTTCATGGACCTCGCTTTCTGTACAGGGGCACAGTCATACTGGAACAGGAAAGGGCCATCCCCAAACACAGGAGCTCCTGGGACTCCTCACCATTGCCCTAACATCCCCACATCAAATGGCTTTTTCAAAGGTGAACGCACTGCACTATAGTCGGCTATTTAAGGCTATTTGTGTCACGCCCCCAATAGGCGTGTGTGTGCCTACTGACCTATTGCTGACAAGTATGATGGTTGTATTATCCTATTTTATTTTTGACCCCAATAAAAGTTACATTTTAACTATAGTTGAATCTATTTGTCTCTCCTATCTTATCTTTTGGAATAAACTAGTGATAATTATACGAATTTTCTAAAACTGACCTGGGAGTGCTCCTAAGTGTATTCTTTTTCTTTCAATTTAAGTATCTTAGATACAAGGTAATCACAGAGGTAAAAAGTTGATTAATGTAACCATGCTGTTTATGCAAAACTGGGGAATGGTAATAAAGGTATTATCTATCTTTTTAAACAATACAAATTTTGGAGTAGACTGTCCCTTTAAAGCATAATGATTAGCATATACCTTTCTGATATTTATTTTGTAAAGACATGAAATCTTGAAGTCTTTAGATCGCTGAATATAAGCTAACATTTTAGTACTAGCAAAATAGAAACTTAAAAACTGGGAGAGGCTTTTTTTATAACAAGATATTTCTTGTTTTTAAAGTTAATTTACTCTGCATGTTTTAGCTCTTTTTTTATTGCACCTATTTTTTTTTCTCTAATAGTTACTAAACTGTAATTAGGTGGGTAATTCCATTCTTAGGGCCATATATATCAAGCTCTGAATGGAGCTTGATGCCCCGTGTTTCTGGCGAGCCTGCAGGCTCGCCAGAAACAGCAGTTATGAAGCAGCGGTCACAAAGACCGCTGCTCCATAAACTGTCCGCCAACTCTGAGCAGGCGGACAGACATCGCTGGAAATCAACCTGATCGAGTACGATCAGGTTGATTGACAACCCCTGCTGGCGGCCCATTGGCCGTGAGTCTGTAGGGGGCAGCGTTGCACCAGCAGCTCTTGTGAGCGTATTGCTCGCCGTATTCAGCGAGGTCTGTTGGACCTGATCCGCATTGACGGATCAGGTCCGACAGACCTTGATAAATAGAGGCCTTAGTCTTATTTCCTAATATTTAAAATGTTTGTTTGCATTTTCATGCTAAAATAAAGTCCTTATATTAACTTAGTTTCCAATTAGAATTAAATTAATATACACTGTATAGCTCCCTGACCATCACACCTATATGAGCTTGTTGGATATCCCATTCCAAAACCAGAGAAGGCTTTACACAAGATGTCGGGGTGTTTCTTTTGGACTTTGTACCCATTCAGCCAAAGGAGCATTTGAGAGGTCAGACACTCATGTTGGACAAGAAGGTCTGGCTCGCAAGTTCCAAGTTCCTCCACAATAAACTCATAAAACCATTCTTCATGGACCTCGCTTTCTGTACAGGGGCACAGTCATACTGGAACAGGAAAGGGCCATCCCCAAACTGTTACCACAAACTTGGAAGCACCAAAAATGTCTTTGCATCCTGTAGCATTAAGATGACCCTTCAATGGGACTAAGAAGCCTACCCCAAACACTGAAAAACAGCCCCAAACCATTATCCCTCCTCTGCCAAACTTTACAGTTATCACTATGGATTTTAGTAAAGAGCAGTCTCCTGGCATCCGCTACATCCAGATTCTTCCATTGGTTTGCAAGATAGTGAAGTGTGAGTCATCACTCCAGAAAGCTGGTGAAGGTGTGCTTTACACCAATGCTAGATTCTCCCACTTCACAATAATAGCACACATACACAATCTGACTTGTGGCAAAGGTGGCCACAAGAGCTTTTTAGTACAACCCATTCTACTGCCAATGTTTATCTATATACATTTCATGACTATATGCTGGATTTTATGCACCAGCATAAAATTACAGGGAGGCCTCAGTTTGAAGGATCCTGTGGTATCATATAGAGGGGTTTGGAGGTAAGAATATAGTTCTTGCAAGTCAACAGGTGACTGTTATAAAGGAGGTGTTGGTAAAGTGTGAGACAGAGCAGGTGTAGATGAAGACAAGGGGGCCCATGCTGGCAGCCGATTCGCCGCGAGTCAGCAGGGGGCAGTGTTGCACCAGCAGCTCTTGTGAGCTGCTGGTGCAATGTTAAATGCGGAGAGCGTATTGCTCTCCGCATTCAGCGAGGTCTTGCGAACCTGATCCGCACTGTCAGATCAGGTCTGCAAGATCTTTAATAAATATGCCCCAAGATCTCATGAGTGGCTATTTTGGTGAGTGGAAGAAAATCCATTGTGAAAAAAAAAAGAAGTTTTAACACTCTTTTGTCTTTTAGTATATTCTGGTTACCTAGAATGAGAGTGGTGGTGTCATAATAATGTAAGTAGCAAGGAAGCAAATGGCTATGCATGTATACAGATAGGTGAACATAAACAATATGTATGATCTTCAAAGAAATACAATGAGTCTGAAGAAGTAGGGTGTGTGTATTGGTAATAATAAATAAGAGAAGCATGCCTACACCTTCTCCTTGCCTGTTGGCAGGGTGTAGAGGGGTGGTAGAAGTATTTAGTTTATCCACAAGCAAATGTCAATGTTTTTTTTATACCAAACTTTGAAGAGCAAATTTATTGGGTAAACATTCACATCTGAAATTCACAGGACATCTTATAATTTTTAACACCACTCAGATATTATTTTTTTATAACTTTTAGAAGTGAAACGTTAAAAAGCATGATTACTTTATTTTCATATTTGTATAATTTAAGAATAATGTATTATAAGTTTGTTTTGTTGTACAATGTATTATAAGAGTTGAGTGTCCTATTCTACAAAAAAGAAAATATCCATCTTTAGATAGAAACTTCTTAAAATCCGCCTGGTCTCCCTCTAACCAACTCACATACACATGTCTAGGGATGATAACAAGCTGCAGTCATTTCTGTTCTGATTCAAGGTCATTGAGGAATGTGCTAGCAGCAAGGTGAATGGATCAATTATGTTTGCAGCTATTGCTGAAGAGTGCCAGAGCTCTTCAATACTGAGCAGACAGGCATTGAGAGATGGAAGAGCTGTATACACACAGATAATGTCTTCAATGACAAAGCTCAGAGAAAACACAAAGATGTTGTGTTTGTTTTGTCATGTACCTTTGGAAACATAATAAATATCTGGCAATATCAGAAAAAAAGTATGTATGTTTATAAAAGTATTACACTGATGTGTAAAATTGTTGCTTAAATATGACATTTACAGTATATGAATCATTGAGTAGAGAGACACAAGAAATTATATAGATATCATAGTCAGGATATCCAAGTTAGTTTTTTTTCTACATATTAACAAAAAAAGACTGTAGGGCATAATTTAACTTTATTTTATCCCATATTATTATCATTTTGCTTTATTTGTAAAGCAGCAACATATTCCACAGGTTTCAAATAAAAATGAGAATTTAAATGTAGTCCACACATTGAATTCTAAAGAAGCTAAATAGTTTTCCAAGAGAAAAAGTATAGATGAGGAAGTGACGAGGGCCTAGGACTGAGCCTTGTGTCACCCAGAATGCACAAGAGTAGAAGTGCTGGAGAAGGATTTGGTAAATAATGAATTAGGTAGGTAGAACACACATAATTACAGGACAGTCTCATACAAAGTGTATATAGGAGGAAAGGATGGTTGATTGTGTCAAAGGTAACAATGTGGTATAGAACAGAAGTTAAGAATGTCTTTTGTTTAGATATTGAGCATGTGTAACATTAGTGAGGAGCTGTTCAATAGAGTTAAGCTGAAATTGAGTAATTTTGAAACTAGGGAGAAACATTTTAATTAAAAAGCCATTCCAGTAAAAACAATGACATTCTCTCATTTGTTAGACCATGCCATTTTATCCCAATCGACCTTGCAAATCTATGTGTAACCGTGCAAAGGTGTTAAAACATAGTACTGCTTAGGTGCTGATCCCGAGAGGAAACTGCCACGTAGCCAATCAACAGTGCTAGTTGCACTGCTGGGCCATGCCACTAGGACTGCTGATTTGCAGGGTCGATAGTGATAAAATGGCACACACTTTAAAGGATATACATAAGTATTGTTTAGATCAGAAAGGGGTGCCTCATAGTGAAATCCATATGCAATATGGTCAAGATAAAGAAAGAATAAAACTCACAATTTGTGATGGCACTTATGCAGTGCAAACGGGTAGGCTGACACTCACAGTAGTCAGCTAACTGGATACTTCTCCCGTATCAGGGTGGATCCTGTCTCAGGTCTCCAGTCCGTCAGTGTCCAAGCTGCAACCCAGCAACAAACAGTGTGAAAGGAACAAATCACTAATATAGTGGTAAAAGTGCAGTAACTTCCGTGGAAGTAAAAGGCAGACACCTCCGTAAAAGGTTAAAATATTACGGTCGTTTCATCAGGCAAAAATAATGGTGTATACAAACAGATAAAACAGCTGCTTATTTAAGATGCCACATTGTATTTCATTGGCTGTCCAGAGTTTTCAAATTATCCAATGATAGGGGAGGTAAGTCTGCAAAAAGGCACTGATATAATCAGTTTCTACTAACACATAATGTGTATTGTTTAGAATGTAAACTATGCCTATCCAGCAATCCCTAAATATACAAAATTTTGCTAATTGACCACATTCCCAAATCCACAGACTACAATAGGCTTGTTAGACTCCGTCAGAGAGAAACTTTTTGGATTCACAGATTGCAAACTCTATTTCCACTTGGTCTAAACGCCAATGTAGACTTAGCAGCATTGAATTAGGTTTCTTTCTCTCCATATAGACTACACCTCATTGGCCTCTATTTATCAATCGACTTTCTTGCATTCGACGGCACCAATACGCTCGCCTAAGATCGCCTAACAACGGCGCCGCAGACCTGAATACTTTCTAAAATTTTTTCAAAAAAGCTGTCAAAAAGCCACGCACCAAGAACGGTGCGATAAGCAGCAGACTGTTGTTAACTAACAGTCATCGATCTCGCTGCTCTTCGGGTTTTTCACAGCTTTCTTGCTACCCTGTCACTAAGCACCCACACTATACTATACTGTTTTACCCCCTAAACCACCGCTCCTGGAACCCCCCGCAACTAAATAAAGTTATTAACCCCATAAACCACCGCTCACGGACCCTGCCGCAACTCTAATAAATGTATTAACCCCTAAACCGCCGCTCCCGGAGCCCACCACCACCTACATTATATTTATTAACCACTAATCTGCCCCCCCTACACCGCCGCCACTATAATAAACATATTAACCCCTAACCTAACACCCACTAACTTAAATATAATTTAAATAAATATAAATAAATATTCCTATCATTAACTAAATTATTCCTATTTAAAACTAAATACCTATAAAATAAACCATAAGCTAGCTACAATATAACTAATAGTTACATTGTATCTAGCTTAGGGTTTATATTTATTTTACAGGCAACTTTGTATTTATTTTAACTAGGTACAATAGTTATTAAATAGTTATTAACTATTTAATAACTTCCTAGTTAAAATAAAGACAAATTTACCTGTAAAATAAAACCTAACCTAAGTTACAATTATACCTAACACTACACTATAATTAAATTAATTACCTAAACTAAATATAATTATATACAACTAAATAAAATTAAATAAAATTAACTAAAGTACAAAAAAAACCCCCACTAAATTACGGAAAATAAGAAAATAATTACAAGATTTTTAAACTAATTACACCTAATCTAATCCCCCTGATAAAATAAAAAAGCCCCCCAAAATAATAAAAATCCCTACCCTATACTAAATTACAAATAGCCCTTAAAAGGGCTTTTTGCGGGGCATTGCCCAAAAGTAATCAGCTCTATTACCTGTAGAAAAAGATACAATATCCTCAAACATTAAAACCCACCACCCACACACCCAACCCTACTCTAAAACCCACCCAATCCCCCCTTAAAAAAACCTAACACTAACCCCCTGAAGATCACCCTACCTTGAGACGTCTTCACCCAACCGGGCCGAAGTCCTCAACGAAGCCGGACAGAAGTGGTCCTCCAGACAGGCAGAAGTCTTCATCCAAGCCGGGAAGAAGAGTTTCTCCAGACGGGCAGAAGTCTTCATCCAGACGACATCTTCTATCTTCATCCATCCGGAGCAGAGAGGGTCCATCTTCAAGACATGTGACACGGAGCATCCTTCCAGTCAGACGACTACCCGACAAATGAATATTCCTTTAAATGATGTCATCCAAGATGGCGTCCCTTGAATTCCGATTGGCTGATAGAATTCTATCAGCCAATCGGAATTAAGGTAGGAAAAATCCTATTGGCTGATGCAATCAACCAATAGGATTGAAGTTCAATCCTATAGGCTGATCCAATCAGAAAAATAGGATTGAGCTTGCATTCTATTGGCTGTCCCAATCAGCCAATAGAATGTGAGCTCAATCCTATTGCCTGATTGCATCAGCCAATATTATTTTTCCTACCTTAATACCGATTGGCTGATCTTGGATGACGTCATTTAAAGGAATATTCATTCATCGGGTAGTCGTCGGCCTGGAAGGATGCTCCGCGTCGGATGTCTTGAAGATGGACCCGCTCCGCTCCGGATGGATGAAGATAGAAGATGCCGCCTGGATGAAGACTTCTGCCTGTCTGGAGGACCTCTTCTTCCCGGGTTGGATGAAGACTTCTGCCCCTCTGGAGGACCACTTCTGCCCGGCTTTGTTGAGGACTTCGGCCCGGTTGGGTGAAGACATCTCAAGGTAGGGTGAACTTCAGGGGGTTAGTGTTAGGTTTTTTTAAGGGGGATTGGGTGGGTTTTAGAGTAGGGTTGGGTGTGTGGGTGGTGGGTTTTAATGTTGGGGGGTATTGTATCTTTTTTACAGGTAATAGAGCTGATTACTTTGCCGCAATGCCCCGCAAAAAGCCCTTTTAAGGGCTATTTGTAATTTAGTATAGGGTAGGGATTTTTATTATTTTGGGGGGCTTTTTTATTTTATTAGAGGGATTAGATTAGGTGTAATTAGTTTAAAAATCTTGTAATTATTTTATTATTTTCTGTAATTTAGTGTTTGGTTTTTTATTATTTTCTGTAATTTAGTGTTTTGATTCCTATTACATCCGCCGCCTCCAGGGCGGCGGATTGAAAACCAGGTACGCTGGGCTGGAATAGTGGCGAGCGTACCTGGTAGAAATTTGATAACTTCCAAAATTAGTCAGATAGTGCCGAACTTGCGTTCGGAACATCTTTAGTGACGTAAGCATCGATCTGTGTCGAACTGAGTCCGGCGGATCGTATGTTATGTCACTAATAGTGATGTCGCGAACATAAAATTTCGCGAACGGGCAAACCGGGCGAACCGCCATTGACTTCAATAGGCAGGCTAATTTTAAAACCCACAGGGACTCTTTCTGGCCACAATAGTGATGGAAAAGTTGTTTCAAGGGGACTAACACCTGGACTGTGGCATGCCAGAGGGGGATCCATGGCAAAACTCCCATGGAAAATTACATAGTTGATGCAGAGTCTGGTTTTAATCCATAAAGGGCATAAATCACCTAACATTCCTAAATTGTTTGGAATAAGGTGCTTTAAAACATCAGGTATGATGTTGTATCAATCAGGTAGTAAAAGGGTTACGCCCGCTTCACAGTGACAAACCAAACTCCCCGTTTAACGCACTGCAAACAACCGCAAACAGTCCATTTGCACAACCGCAAACTCCCCATTTGCACAAGGTTGGATACCAAGCTAGCCATGTCCGGTTCATTGTCCTCACTGATGTCATTGAAGGTCTCTTCATCCACCCAGCCACGTACAACACTAAGGGTCCCCGAAAGGTGACAACAAGCCCCCTGGGATGCCTGCTGTGTTTGGTCTTCCACCTCCTCAAAACCACCTTCCTCCTCTGACTCCTCTTCTTCATTGCCTCTCTCTGCGTTATTACAAGGTGTGTTAAGTAGTACTATTCCTATCAGTTTAATCCCTGTTACGTCCCCTATCAGCGGACGTGTATATGGCATGGATTTTAGGAACCGGGAGATGGAAAAATATACTTGGTCGGTCCTCCTACTTCAAATTTGGGGCACTGCACGTGCCCCACACCAGATATGAGTGGTGTGTTAAGTAGTACTATTCCTATCAGTTTAATCCCTGTTATGTGCCCTTTTTATTGGTTTGGTTTTTGAAGCCACAGTGCTGCACCAGAGGCCAGAAAAATTAGGCATGTACACATGCCTGAAAAATTAGGTATTGTTGCAGCCGCTGCTGTAGCAGCGGCCAGAAAAATTGATGTTTGTTTCCCAGTCAGAAAGTGCCCTAAAACATTGCGGCTTGAACCCTAGTTGGTGGCGGATAAGTCACACAAGTCATCCGGCATTCAGAGATAAAATACAGCAGCGTGTGGACCATTTTTAGCCCAAGGCAGCTCATCTCATCAGGCCTTTTTTAGTCAAATGTATCGCCCAATGTCAGTCCCTTTGGGATTCATCCCTCATTCATCTTAATAAAGGTGAGGTAATCTAGACTTTTTTGACCTAGGCGACTTCTCTTCTAAGTGACAATACCTCCTGCTGCACTGAAGGTCCTTTCTGGCAGGACACTTGAAGCGGGGCAGGCCAGAAGTTCTATCGCAAATTGGGATAGCTCAGGCCACAGGTCAAGCCTGCACACCCAGTAGTCAAGGGGTTCATCGCTCCTCAGAGTGTCGAGATCTGCAGTTAAGGTGAGGTAGTCTTCTACCTGTCGGTCGAGTCGTTCTCTGAGGGTGGACCCTGAAGGGCTGTGGCGATGCATAGAAGTTTAAAAACCTCCGCATGTCCTCCATCAACAACACGTCTGTAAAGTGTCCTGTCCTTGCCGGAGTGGTCGTGGGAGGAGGAGGATTACTTTCACCTCTTCCCCTGTTAGATTCCCGTTGTGCGGTGACATCACCCTTATACGCTGTGTAAAGCATACTTTTTAATTTCTTTTGGAACTGCTGCATCCTTTCCGACTTGCGGTAATTCGGTAACATTTCAGGCACTTTATGCTTATACCGGGGGTCTAGTAGCGTGGACACCCAGTACAGGTCATTCTCCTTCAGCTTTTTTATACGAGGGTCCCTCAACAGGCACGACAGCATGAAAGACCCCATTTGCACAAGGTTGGATGCCGAGCTACTCATGTCCCATTCCTCATCCTCACTGATCTCACTGAAGGTATCTTCTTCCCCCCCAGCCACGTACAACACCATGGGTACCAGATAGGTGACAACGAGCACCCTGGGATGCCTGTTGTGGTTGGTCTTCCTCCCCCTCCTCCTCAAAGCCACATTCCTCCTCTGACTCCTCTTCCTCACAATCCTCTTCCAGCGTTGCCGCTGGTCCAGCAAGCGATGCTGATAAGGCTGTTTCTGGTGGTGATGGTGACCACAACTCTTCCTCTTCCTCTTCACGCTCATCTACGGCCTGATCCAGCAATCTTCGCAGGGCAAGCTCCAGGAAGAAAACAAATGGTATGATGTCGCTGATGGTGCCTTCGGTGCGACTGACTAGGTTTGTCACCTCCTCAAAAGGACGCATGAGCCTACAGGCATTGCGCATGAGCGTCCAGTAACGTGGCAAAAAAATCCCCAGCTCTGCAGAGGCTGTCCTAGCACCCCGGTCATACAAATAGTCATTAACGGCTTTTTCTTGTTGGAGCAGGCGGTTGAACATTAGGAGTGTTGAATTCCAATGTGTCGGGCTGTCGCAAATCAAGCACCTCACTGGCATGTTGTTTTGCCGCTGAATATCGGAAAAGTGCGCCATGGCCGTGCAGGAATGCCTGAAATGGCCACAAACCTTCCTGGCCTGCTTCAGGACGTCCTGTAAGCCTAGGTACTTATGCACAAAGCATTGTACGATCAGATTACACACATATGCCATGCACAGCACATGTGTCAACTTGCCCAAATTCAATGCCGCCAACAAATTTCTTCCGTTGTCAGAAACCACTTTGCCGATCTCCAGTTGGTGCGGAGTCAGCCACTGATCCACCTGTGCGTTCATGGCGGACAGGAGTGCTGGTCCGGTGTGACTCTCTGCTTTAAGGCAAGTCAACCCCAATACGGCGTGACACTGCCGTATCCGGGATGTGGAATAGTACCTGGGGAGCTGGGGGGGTGCCGTTGATGTGGAGCAAGACGCAGCAGCAGAAGAGGACTCATCCGAGGAGGTTATGGAAGAGGATGGAGTAGGAGGAGTAGAGGAGGTGGCAGCAGGCCTGCCTGCAAGTCGTGGCGGTGTCACCAACTCCTCTGCAGAGCCAGGCATTCCATGCTTGGCAGCCGTCAGCAGGTTTACCCAATATGCAGTGTAGGTGATATACCTGCCCTGACCATGCTTTGCAGACCAGGTATCAGTGGTCAGATGGACCCTTGCCCCAACACTGTGTGCCAGACATGCCATTACTTCCTTTCGCACAGTCGAGTACAGGTTGGGGTTGCCTTTTGTGCAAAGAAATTTCGGCCGGGTACCTTCCACTGCGGTGTCCCAATAGCTACAAATTTTTTGACCGCCTCAGACTCCACCAGCTTGTATGGTAAAAGCTGGCAGGCTAAGAGTTCAGACAAGCCAGCTGTCAGATGCCGGGCAAGGGGGTGACTTTGTGACATTGGATTCTTACGCTCAAACATGTCCTTGACAGACACCTGACTGCGGGCTGATGAGCAGGAACTGCTCACGGTGAGAGACGGAGTGGCGGATGGTTGAGAGGGGGCAAGGATTACAGCAGTGGTTGACGTGGCTGAAGATGCTGGACCAGGAGGAGGATGGCGGCTTTGAGTTTGTGTGCTGCTTGTACTCATGTGTTGATCCCATAGGCGTTTGTGATGTGCTATCATGTGTCTTTGCAAAGCAGTTGTACCTAGGTGGGTGTTGGACCTCCCACGACTCAGTTTCTTTTGGCACAGGTTGCAAATTGCATCGCTGTTGTCAGAGGCAGACACACAAAAAAATGCAACACTGCTGAGCTCTGCGATGATGGCATTCTGGTGGTGGCAACAGCATGCTTTGATTGGCGTGCTGTCTGGCTGACCCCGGGTGCCGATGCATGCTGTCTGACTGTGCCACTAGCTCCTTGCGACGACCTCCCCCTGCTTCCAACTCGTCTCCTCCTCCTCCTCTCTGTATCCCCATCTGAACTTTCCCCCTCTTCTTCTTCTCTTCTAGCGGGCACCCATGTGACATCCACGGACCCATCGTCATCATCAACCGCTTCATTTGTATCTGACAACTCAACAAAGGAAGCAGCAGCGTGTACAACATCATCATCATCACACCGTACGTCCATGTCTGTAATGCTGCCTGACTGAGACATATCACTGTTATCTACATCCTCTGTCAATGATGGTTGCGCATCACTCATTTCTTCCAACTGATGTGTAAATAACTCCTCTGACAGATCAAGTGAAGTGGCTGTGGTGCTAGTGTTGGTGGTGGCGGCAGGCGGGCGAGTGGTAACTTGAGAGGTGCCCAAAGCTAAGCTGGAGGAGGATGGTGCGTCAAGGTTCCGAGCGGAAGCTGTAGAAGATTGGGTGTCCTGTGTTAGCCAGTCAACTATGTCTTCAGAACTTTTCGAGTTCATGGTACGTGGCCTCTGAACACTGGGCATTATTCTAGGGCCAAAGGGAATCACAGCACCATGACGGCACCTGCAGGGTGGCCTGCCTCTACCTGTCATTTTTTTAAATGTAAACTTACACTACTATTAAACAAGATATGAGTGGTGGCACTGGGCAAGTGGGCACAGTATACGCTGTGAGCCTGACATAAAAAGCAGACTGATGTTTCACAGTCCAAAAAGTTTTTTTTTTTTTTTAAATGTACACTTACACTACTATTAAACAAGATATGAGTGGTGCCACTGGGCAAGTGGGCACAGTATACGCTGTGAGCCTGACATAAAAAAGCAGACTGATGTTTCACAGTCAAAAAAGTTTTTTTTTTTTAAATGTACACTTACACTACTATTAAACAAGATATGAGTGTTGGCACTGGGCAAGTGGGCACAGTATACGCTGTGAGCCTGACACAAAAAAGCAGACTGATGTTTAACAGTCCAAAAAGTTTTTTTTTTTTTTTAAATGTACACTTACACTACTATTAAACAAGATATGAGTGGTGGCACTGGGCAAGTGGGCACAGTATACGCTGTGAGCCTGACACAAAAAAGCAGACTGATGTTTAACAGTCCAAAAAGTTGTTGTTTTTTTTTTAAATGTACACTTACACTACTATTAAACAAGATATGAGTGGTGGCACTGGGCAAGTGGGCACAGTATACATTGTGAACCTGACACAAAAAAGCAGACTGATGTTTCACAGTCCAAAAAGTTTTTTTTTTTTTAAATATACACTTACACTTCTATTAAATAAGATATGAGTGGTGCCACTGGGCAAGTGGGCACAGTATACGCTGTGAGCCTGACACAAAAAAGCAGACTGATGTTTCACAGTCAAAAAAGTTTTGTTTTTTTTAAATGTACACTTACACTACTATTAAACAAGATATGAGTGGTGGCACTGGGCAAGTGGGCACAGTATACGCTGTGAGCCTGACACAAAAAAGCAGACTGATGTTTCACAGTCAAAAAAGTTTTTAGTTTTTTTTAAATGTCCACTTACACTACTATTAAACAAGATATGAGTGGTGCCACTGGGCAAGTGGGCACAGTATACGCTGTGAGCCTGACACAAAAAAGCAGACTGATGTTTCACAGTCAAATTTTTTTTATTTTTTTTAAATGTACACTTACACTACTATTAAAGAAGATATGAGTGGTTGCACTGGGCAAGTGGGCACAGTATACGCTGTGAGCCTGACACACACTCTGGCAGGCAGGCAACTGCAATTAGATTACACAAGCAGACTGATGTTTCACAGTCAAAAAAGTTTTTTTTTTTAAATTTACACTACTGTTACACCAGATATGAGTGGTGGCACTGGGCAAGTGGGCACAGTATACGCTGTGAGCCTGGCACACACGCTTGCAGGCAGGCAACTGCAATTAGATTACACAAGCAGACTGATGTTTCACAGTCAAAAAAGTTGTTTTTTTTAAATTTACACTACTGTTACACCAGATATGAGTAGTGGCACTGGGCAAGTGGGCACAGTATACGCTGTGAGCCTGACACACACACTGGCAGGCAGGCAATTGCAATTAGATTACACAAGCAGACTGATGTTTCACAGTCAAAAAAGTTTTTTTTTTTTAAATTTACACTACTGTTACACCAGATATGAGTGGTGGCATTGGGCAAGTGGGCACAGTATACGCTGTGAGCCTGGCACACACGCTGGCAGGCAGGCAACTGCAATTAGATTACACAGGGGGAAAAAAGCAGCCCTAAAAAGGGCTTTTTGGGGTGCTGTCCTTACAGCAGAGATCAGATGAGTCCTTCAGGACTGTAGTGGACACTGAATACACTAGCCTAGCTATAGATTTCCCTATTAATCAGCAGCAGCTACACTGTCCATCCTCTCCCTAAGAATGCAGCTTCCGAATGAATCTAAAATGGACGCTGTCCAGGAGGTAGGAGGGTCTGGGAGGGAGGGTCTGCTGCTGATTGGCTGGAATGTGCCTGCTGACTGTGAGGTACAGGGTCAAAGTATTACTCAATGATGACGAATCAGGGGCTGATCGAACATCGCATATGTTCACCCGCCACTATTCGCCAGCGAACTATTCGCGACATCACTAGTCACTAAATTCTACTTTTGCCGGTCTGATTTGTCATAATTTTTCCCGAGGTATTTTTCAGACAACTACAACAACAATATTCCATTGTCTTGGTTTATGCATATAATTTTTGGAAGTACCATATGGTATACCAGTTATGCCATTTTCTTCCTTTTACATCAGATCACGTCTAATCTAGTAAACATTTTATAGACAAATTTATTTTTGACCAAAATATATATATCCTTAGTACATCTCACATTACTATTAGCTGACAGCTAGCTCACACCATGCATCGAATATCTGACAGCATTTTCCTCGCAACACACATTGTCGGTTTAGAGATTAAGATTTTCCACTATTTGAGACCCATCGGTCTATCACCAATAGGGGTCCTCATGCATTATGACTCCCACAGTTTGTTTCTAAGATTTTAACTTTTGTTTGTTCTAATATGTTTTAATTTTCTTTTATATCCGTAATATGTGATTTTTAGCAACTAATAGATTAGTTTGCTACATATTGTTACACATTGTACTTCATAGTCCTCCTACAGCCGCTCAAATATCTGTATAAGTTCATATCAATTGTCAGATTTTCCAACTTCAAATTTCCTTTATTATACAAATTGTATCTTTTCATTGATAATTTTAACACAAGTCTCCATTTTAAATAAATGGCGACTTGTAATATTTATACATTTATGTATTCTCTAATTTGGGCATAGTTTACATTCTAAACAATACACATGTGTTAGTAGAAACTGATTATATCAGTGCCTTTTTGCAGACTTACCTCCCCTATCATTGGATAATTTGAAAATTCTGAACAGCCAATGAAATACAATGTGGCAGCCTAAATAAGCAGCTGTTTAACTGTTTGTATACACCATTATTTTTGCCTGATGAAACGACCATAATATTTGGGTCGAGAAATGCGTTGCAATATTAAACCATATTTTAACCTTTTATGGAGGTGTCTGCCTTTTACTTCCACGGAAGTTACTGCACTTTTACCACTATATTAGTGATTTGTTCCTTTAACACTGTTTGTTGCTGGGTTTGCGGCTTGGACGCTGACAGACCGGAGACCTGAGACAGGATCCACCCTGATATTGGAGAAGTATCCAGTTAGCTGACTACTGTGAGTGTCAGCCTGCCCGTTTGCACTGCATAAGTGCCATCACAAATTGTGAGTTTTATTCTTTCTTTATCTTGACCATATTGCATATGGATTTCACTATGAGGCGCCCCTTTCTCTTTCTGATCTAGATCATCAAGGTGAAGATCGTTCTCCATAAGTGGAGCTGCCTTATACCATTCCAAAATTGGTTTCCACTCTTGAATCACATTTTCACAACAGAACTTTGATTACAAATATATGGACTTTATTCATGAACAATTTCCACAACTGTAATAACAATAATTATGTGTACTTAAATCACATTTGTCTTTTAATGCAATATTTGTTTATTTTTAAACACAGACTCATTTTTTTTCATTAACTTTTTTCCTAAATTTTATTTTCTGTAATACATTTCACCAGTGCGCCACCTTCCTAGGTGTTCATTCACTTACGGCTAGATTTAGAGTTTTGTCGGTAACGACCCGCGTAGCTAACGCTGGATTTTTTTCCCCGCACCTTTTAAATACCGCTGGTATTTAGAGTTCATAGAAGGGCTGCGTTAGGCTCCAAAAAGGGAACGTAGAGCATATTTACCGTCACTGCAACTCTCAATACCAGCGGTGCTTACAGACGCGGCCAGCTTCAAAAACGTGCTCGTGCACGATTCCCCCATAGGAAACAATGGGGCAGTTTGAGCTGAAAAAAAACCTAACACCTGCAAAAAAGCAGCGTTCAGCTCCTAACGCAGCCCCATTGTTTCCTATGGGGAAACACTTCCTATGTCTGCACCTAACACCCTAACATGAACCCCGAGTCTAAACACCCCTAACCTTATACTTATTAACCCCTAATCTGCCACCCCCGCTATCGCTGACACCTGCATATATTTTTTAACCCCTAATCTACCGCTCCGTACACCGCCGCAACCTACGTTATCCCTATGAACCCCTAATCTGCTGCCCCTAACACCGCCGGCCCCTATATTATATTTATTACCCCCTAATCTGCCGCCCCCAACGTCGCCGCCACCTACCTACAATTATTAACCCCTAATCTGCCGACCGGACCTCACCGCTACTATAATAAATGTATTAACCCCTATTCCGCCTCACTAACCCTATAATAAATAGTATTAACCCCTAATCTGCCCTCCCTAACATCGCTGACACCTAACTTCAAGTATTAACCCCTAATCTGCCGACCGGACCTCACCGCTACTATAATAAATGTATTAACCCCTAAAGCTAAGTCTAACCCTAACCCTAACACCCCCCTAAATTAAATATAATTTAAATCTAACAAAAAAAATTAACTCTTATTAAATAAATTATTCCTATTTAAAGCTAAATACTTACCTCTAAAATAAACCCTAATATAGCTACAATATAAATTATAATTATATTGTAGCTATTTTAGGATTAATATTTATTTTACAGGCAACTTTGTATTTATTTTAACCAGGTACAATAGCTATTAAATAGTTATTAACTATTTAATAGCTACCTAGTTAAAATAATTACAAAATTACCTATAAAATAAATCCTAACCTAAGTTACAATTAAACCTAACACTACACTATCAATAAATTAATTAAATAAAATACCTACAATTATCTACAATTAAACCTAACACTACACTATCAATACATTAATTAAATACAATACCTACAAATAAATACAATTAAATAAACTAACTAAAGTACAAAAATAAAAAAATATTTTCAAACATTAGAAAAATATTACAACAATTTTAAACTAATTACACCTACTCTAAGCCCCCCAATAAAATAGCAAAGCCCCCAAAATAAAAAAAATTCCCTACCCTATTCTAAAATTAAAATAGAAAAGCTATTTTACCTTACCAGCCCTTAAAAGGGCCTTTTGCAGGGGATGCCCCAAAGAATTCAGCTCTTTTGCCTGTAAAAAAAAACCATACAATACCCCCCCCAACATTACAACCTACCACCCACATACCCCTAATCTAACCCAAACCCCCCTTAAATAAACCTAACACTATGCCCCTGAAGATCTCCCTACCTTGTCTTCACCACACCGGGTTCACCGATCCGTCCTGGCTCCGACGTCTTCATCCAAGCCCAAGCGAGGGCTGAAGATGTCCATGATACGGCTGAAGTCTTGATCCAAGCGGGAGCTGAAGAGGTCCATTATCCGGCTGAAGTCTTGATCCAAGCAGGAGCTGAAGAGGTCCATGATCCGGCTGAAGTCTTCTATCAAGCGGCATCTTCAATCTTCATTCTTCCGGATCCATCTTCATCCCGCCGACGCGGAACATCCATCTTCACCGACGACTTCCCGACGAATGACGGTTCCTTTAAGGGACGTCATCCAAGATGGCGTCCCTCGAATTCCGATTGGCTGATAGGATTCTATCAGCCAATCGGAATTAAGATAGGAAAATTCTGATTGGCTGATGGAATCAGCCAATCAGATTCAAGTTCAATCCGATTGGCTGATCCAATCAGCCAATCAGATTGAGCTTGCATTCTATTGGCTGATCGGAACAGCCAATAGAATGCGAGCTCAATCTGATTGGATGACGTCCCTTAAAGGAACCGTCATTCGTCGGGAAGTCGTCGGTGAAGATGGATGTTCCGCGTCGGCGGGATGAAGATGGATCCGGAAGAAAGAAGATTGAAGATGCCGCTTGATAGAAGACTTCAGCCGGATCATGGACATCTTCAGCCCCCGCTTGGGCTTGGATGAAGACGTCGGAGCCAGGACGGATCGGTGAACCCGGTGTGGTGAAGACAAGGTAGGGAGATCTTCAGGGGCTTAGTGTTAGGTTTATTTAAGGGGGGTTTGGGTTAGATTAGGGGTATGTGGGTGGTGGGTTGTAATGTTGGGGGGGTATTGTATGGGGTTTTTTTACAGGCAAAAGAGCTGAATTCTTTGGGGCATGCCCCGCAAAAGGCCCTTTTAAGGGCTGGAAAGGTAAAAGAGCTTTTCTATTTTAATTTAGAATAGGGTAGGGCATTTTTTTTATTTTGGGGGGCTTTGTTATTTTATTAGGGGTCTTAAAGTAGGTGTAATTAGTTTAAAATTGTTGTAATATTTTTCTAATGTTTGTAAATATTTCTTTATTTTTTGTAACTTAGTTCTTTTTTTTTGTACTTTAGTTAGTTTATTTAATTGTATTTATTTGTAGGTATTGTATTTAATTAATTTATTAATAGTGTAGTGTTAGGTTTAATTGTAGATAATTGTAGGTATTTTATTTAATTAATTTATTGATAGTGTAGTGTTAGGTTTAATTGTAACTTAGGTTAGGATTTATTTTACAGGTAATTTTGTAATTATTTTAACTAGGTAGCTATTAAATAGTTCTTAACTATTTAATAGCTATTGTACCTGGTTAAAATAAATACAAAGTTGCCTGTAAAATAAATATTAATCCTAAAATAGCTACAATGTAATTATTAGTTATATTGTAGCTATATTAGGGTTTATTTTAGAGGTAAGTATTTAGCTTTAAATGGGAATCATTTATTTAATAAGAGTTAATTTATTTCGTTAGATTTAAATTATATTTAATTTAGGGGGGTGTTAGGGTTAGGGTTAGACTTAGCTTTAGGGGTTAATACATTTATTAGAGTAGCGGTGAGGTCCGGTCGGCAGATTAGGGGTTAATACTTGAAGTTAGGTGTCAGCGATGTTAGGGAGGGCAGATTAGGGGTTAATACTATTTATTATAGGGTTAGTGAGGCGGATTAGGGGTTAATACATTTATTATAGTAGCGGTGAGGTCCGGTCGGCAGATTAGGGGTTAATACTTGAAGTTAGGTGTCAGCGATGTTAGGGAGGGCAGATTAGGGGTTAATACTATTTATTATAGGGTTAGTGAGGCAGATTAGGGGTTAATACATTTATTATAGTAGCGGTGAGGTCCGGTCGGCAGATTAGGGGTTAATACTTGAAGTTAGGTGTCGGCGATGTTAGGGAGGGCAGATTAGGGGTTAATACTATTTATTATAGTTTTTTTGAGGCGGGAGTGAGGCAGATTAGGGGTTAATACATTTATTATAGTAGCGGCGAGGTCCGGTCAGCAGATTAGGGGTTAATAAGTGTAGGTAGGTGGCGGCGACGTTTGGGGTGGCAGATTAGGGGTTAATAAATATAATATAGGGGTCGGCAGTGTTAGGGGCAGCAGATTAGGGGTACATAGGGATAACGTAGGTTGCGGCGGTGTGCGGTCGGCAGATTAGGGGTTAAAAATTTTAATAGAGTGGCAGCGATGTGGGGGGACCTTGGTGTAGGGGTACATAGGTAGTTTATGGGTGTTAGTGTACTTTAGAGCACAGTAGTTAAGAGCTTTATGAACCAGCGTTAGCCCAGAAAGCTCTTAACTCCTGACTTTTTTCTGCGACTGGAGTTTTGTCGTTAGAGTTCTAACGCACACTTCAGCCAAGACTCTATATACCGGCGTTAGAAAGATCCCATTGAAAAGATAGGATACGCAATTGGCGTAGGGGGATCTGCGGTATGGAAAAGCCGCGGCTGGAAAGTGAGCGTTAGACCCTTACCTACAAGACTCTAAATACCAGCGGTAGCCCAAAACCAGCGTTAGGAGCCTCTAACGCTGGTTTTCCCGGCTAATGCCAAACTCCAAATCTAGCCGTTAGTTTTTTTGATAAGTATTGTTTGTTTAAAGTCTGATGGAAATAAGCCACTGGTAGAAAAAAGGCTGAAGAATACAATGGGCTCCATTTATGAAGCAGCAGATGTTACTTCGGAGTCCCATTGTTTCTGGCTCGCCATAAGGCCATGAAGCGGTCAGACAGTGACAGAGAAATAAGCTGAATTTTAAGAAAATGTTCTGGGGTTGTAGAACAAGGAGCTATGAATGATAAAATGTAGACTTGCTTAGAGAGGTTTAGGGCCATGGTAAAATTAACATACACCTAGATTATGAGTTTTGCATTACGGCTTTTAACGCTGAAAAAATGGCGATTTCAGCGTAAAAGCAGTAACGCAGTTTTTAGCATGGGATTTTCATACCACCGGTATTACAGGTTGTTTCACAAAACTCATAACCAAAGTGTTACAAAGTACACTAACACCCATAAACTACCTATTAACTTCTAACCCGCCGCCCTCCCGCATCACAAACACTATATTAAACCTATTAACCTAACACCCCCCTAACTTTAAATTAAAATTACAATATAACTATCTTATCTGTGAAATAAAAATAAACCTAACATTAAACTATAAATTAACCTAACCTTACTATAATAAAATAAAAAATACTACCAATTAAAAACATAAATTACAAATTGAAAAAAACCTAACACTGAAAAAAATAAAAAAATCTAAAATTACAAAAAATAAAAAACACTAAATTACAAAAAATAAACAACACTAAACTTACAAAAAATAATAAAAACATTTACACCTAATCTAATAGCCTTATAAAAATAATAAAGCCCCCCAAAATAAAAACACCCCCTAGCCTACAATAAACTACCAATAGCCCTTAAAAGGGTCTTTTGTAGGGCATTGCCCTAAGTTAAACAGCTCTTTTAACAACAGTAAAACCCACCACCCAACCAACCCCCCAAAATAAAAAAACCTAACTCTAAAAAAACCTAAGCTACCCATTGCCCTTAAAGGGGCATTCAGCTCTTTTTTAATTGCCCTTAAAAGGGCATTTAGCTCTTTTTAAAAAGCCCAAACCCTTATCTGAAAATAAAAACCACCCCAAAAAAATAAAAAAATACCTAACACTAACCCCAGAATATGTACTCACGTTTGCTGAAGTCCGGACATCCAGGTGGCGAGAAGTCTTCATCCAGGCGGCGAGAAGTCTACATCCAGGCGGCGACATCTTCATCCATCGCTGGGGCATTTTCTATCTTCATCCCGGTGGGGCAGAGCGGCAAAGACATCCAGCGCAAAGCTTAGTCTTCTTACGGTCTCCGGCTTCAATGCAAGGTAGCCATTTCAAAATGGTGTACCTTGCATTCCTATTGGCTGATTTGATTCTTCAAATTCAAATCAGCCAATAGGATGAGAGCTTCTAAAATCCTATTAGCTGTTCAAAACAGCCAATAGGATAAGAGCTACTGAAATCCTATTGGCTGTTCAAATTAAAAAAACTGCAATACTGGTCATGCAAGTTAACAGAGTGATATTCAACTTATTTAGTTATAGTTAGTCTTAACTATGAGGTAAATTGTACAAGCTGATATATCCAGGAGTGAGATAAATTAATTGCAAAATAATTGTGTTTTCTGTTAGGAATCAAAGGTAAACACTATTGGGGATAATGAAATGCTGGCGTTATATACGAAAATGAATTACTGCTATACATCCCCTTTAGGTTTATTAGACCTTTCAAAAAAAGTTGAGTCAAAAGGAGGCTAAGACATAACAACAGCCCTTGTGGACTAGTAAGGTTACAAATAATATTCCTAGTTGTATTTAAACTAAATTCTAGCGTTAACAAAGTTAACCAAAGTTAAACTGAGAGGTCTAACTACCGCCCTGGCTTTCGGCCATGAATGCGGCAGTATAAGTGTATCATTCATTTAAAACTTATTTTCACTTTATTCTCATAGGCATTTCTTCTTACCTGCTAGCGTGGGTTATTCAGTTATTGCCATATAGTGCTGCAGAAATCTGCATGCTCGTGAGCCAACCTGCCTGCTTTTCAACAAAGGATATCAAAAGAACAAAGCAAATTCAATGATAGAAATAAATTGGAAACTATTTAATTGTATGCTCTCAATCATGAAAGAAAAATGTTGTGTTTAAGGAAAAGAGTTTAGAGACAAAACAAGCAGTAGGTTTATCAGTTTGGATATTAAAGTAACCAATAATGATAATGGGTAAAAAAAATGAGACAGGCAGCAAAGTAGTTAAGGAACTGCAAGGTTTTTCCTGCGAATATGGGCGTATTGTGGCCTAGGCAAACAAGGCACTTGCCTAGGGCAGCAGATTTGGAGGGGGGCAGCACTATTTTATGGCTATGTTTGTAAGAATCATACAGTTATTTTATAAGTATTATACAGGTATATAAGGTGAGATTTTCTCAAAGAGCTTATTATAGGGGTATAATAAGATACTGCCCATGGAGCTTACAGTTTAGAGGTAGCTCTGAACTTAACTTTTAATCAGCTAGCTATTGCCTTTAGTTCTGTTCGCTTTCAGCACTTAGTATTGTGTTTGGGGAAGTATTGTCTCAAGAAATCTGTGTTTGTTTTATGTATATTGCAGTAATAGATAGATGTGTGTGTGTCTGTATATCTCTGTGTGTTTAAGTGTCTGTGTGTGTGTGTATGTGTCTGTATATCTCTGTGTGTTTAAGTGCATATGAGTGTGTGTGCGCGCACGTGTGTATATCTCTGTGTGTTTATATGTCTGTGTGTGTGTATGTGTCTGTATATCTCTGTGTGTTTAAGTGCATACGAGTGTGTGTGCGCGCACGTGTGTATATCTCTGTGTGTTTAAGTGCATATGAGTGTGTGTGCGCGCACGTGTGTATATCTCTGTGTGTTTAAGTGTATATGAGTGTGTGTGCGCGCGCATGTGTATATCTCTGTGTGTTTATTTGTCTGTGTGTGTGTGTGTGTGTGTGTGTGTGTGTGTATGTGTATGTATATCTCTGTGTGTTTAAATGTATATGAGTGTGTGTGCGCTCACATGTGTATATCTCTGTGTGTTTAAGGGTATATGAGTGTGTGTGCGCGCACGTGTGTATATCTCTGTGTGTTTATATGTCTGTGTGTGTGTGTGTATGTGTCTGTATATCTCTGTGTGTTTAAGTGTATATGAGTGTGTGTGCGCACATGTGTGTATATCTCTGTGTGTGTCTGTATATCTCTGTGTGTTTAAGTGTATATGATTGTGTATGAGCGCACGTGTGTATATCTCTGTGTGTTTATATGTCTGTGTGTATGTGTGCGTGTATGTGTCTGTATATCTCTGTGTGTTTAAGTGTATATGAGTGTGTGTGCGCGCACGTGTGTATATCTCTGTGTGTTTATATGTCTGTGTGTGTGTGTATATCTGTGTGTTTAAGTGTATATGAGTGTGTGTGCGCGCACATGTGTATATCTCTGTGTGTTTATATGTCTGTGTGTGTGTGTATGTGTCTGTATATCTCTGTGTGTTTAAGTGCATATGAGTGTGTGTGCGCGCACGTGTGTATATCTCTGTGTGTTTATTTGTCTGTGTGTGTGTGTGTGTGTGTGTATGTGTATGTATATCTCTGTGTGTTTAAATGTATATGAGTGTGTGTGCGCTCACATGTGTATATCTCTGTGTGTTTAAGGGTATATGAGTGTGTGTGCGCGCACGTGTGTATATCTCTGTGTGTTTATATGTCTGTGTGTGTGTGTGTATGTGTCTGTATATCTCTGTGTGTTTAAGTGTATATGAGTGTGTGTGCGCACATGTGTGTATATCTCTGTGTGTGTCTGTATATCTCTGTGTGTTTAAGTGTATATGATTGTGTATGAGCGCACGTGTGTATATCTCTGTGTGTTTATATGTCTGTGTGTATGTGTGCGTGTATGTGTCTGTATATCTCTGTGTGTTTAAGTGTATATGAGTGTGTGTGCGCGCACGTGTGTATATCTCTGTGTGTTTATATGTCTGTGTGTGTGTGTATATCTGTGTGTTTAAGTGTATATGAGTGTGTGTGCGCGCACATGTGTATATCTCTGTGTGTTTATATGTCTGTGTGTGTGTGTCTGTATATCTCTGTGTGTTTAGGTGTATATGAGTGTGTGCGCGCACGTGTATATCTCTGTGTGTTTATATGTCTGTGTGTGTGTGTGTGTATATGTGTCTGTATATCTCTGTGTGTTTAAAGGGACATGACACCCACATGTTTTCTTTTATGATTTAGAAAGAGAATGCAATTTTAAACATATTTCTAATTTACTTATATTATCTAATTTGTTTTATTCTCTTGATATTCTTTGCTGAAAAGCATATCTAGATATGCTCAGTAGCTGCTGATTGGTTGCTGCACATAGAAGCCTCATGTGATTGGCTCACCATGTGCATTGCTTTTTCTTCAACTAAGGATATCTAAAAAATAAAGCAAAATAAATAATGGAAGTAAATTGTAATGTTGTTTAAATTTCTTTTCTCTATCTGAATCATGAAAGAAAGATTTTGGGTTTAGTGGCCCGTTAAGTGTATATGAGTGTGTGCGCGCACGTGTGTTTATCTCTGTGTGTTTAAGTGTATATGAGTGTGTGTGCGCGCACGTGTGTATATCTCTGTGTGTTTAAGTGTATATGAGTGTGTGTGCGCGCGCACGTGTGTATATCTCTGTGTGTTTAAGTGTATATGAGTGTGTGTGTGCGCACGTGTGTATAACTCTGTGTGTTTATATGTCTGTGTGTATGTGTATGTGTCTGCGTGTTAGTGAACATTTATTTTCGAAATGCCATAAAAAATTCACATTACTCCCTTACCTAAAAATATTATGGCCAAAAAAGGCTTAAAATCTAATATTTTGAGTGCCTAGGGCAGCAGAAAACCTAAATACACCACAGATAATCGACCCCCTACTTATCTCCAGGTATGGGTGAGTGGCTAAAGAAAATTAATATTGGGGCATTCCTGCAGGAGGAGGGAAACAAGTTTGGAATGGTTGCCGTTCCTCACTATTGGGTAAGGTACGTCTGTTAGTATTTGGGGAGGACCAGAGTAGGTAGAAATGGTTGGATCAAACAATCATAGTAGGAAGGAGAGTTAGAGCAGATACAGCATAGATACATCTGAAAACATAACCGTTATATGCTCCACTACTTGTTTTCATCCATCTATTTATGCCCCTTTAACTAGCAGAAACAAATTGTAGAGGATTTATGTTTCAGGTGCAAATCTGCCTGTACCAGTTATTAGCAATGTGATACACATTTACATATCACAAAACCATGACAGGCAATCCAGACGCCGTTAATGACACTGAACAAATCCATTTCAGAAGAAGCTGTCCTTCCGTTAACCTACTGACCCTTTATGACACCCAGTCTATGCTTCTTGCTTAAATTGGCTTTGCATTCTAGAAATCTGAACACTTCGTTATGAACTTATTAAAATTAGCCCAAGAGAATGAATATTTTATTCCAATGTTTCATGAAATCTGCTCCTGTGGAGACTCTCAGGGGACAACTAATTCATTCACACATATTATGATTATTTGAGCATTTCTGTGGGACAAATGTTTGTGTTATCAGATCACAGACGTACAGATCATTAAAACAGACTGTGTGGTGAAAAAAAAAGCAGAAAACTTCAAGTAGGGAAGATTTTTCTAATGCAAATATTGACAGGTTTTTCCATATTGTAATGTAAATACTGTGTTATTAATACAACTGATGAAGCGATGGGGAATTTCTGCTGTCCCTTCTGTGTAAATCAGGAATATGGAGAGATGTGGTTTCTATGTGCCAAGACTGGTATTTTTAACTATGACATCTCCCACCTCTCAATATTTTACCATGCAAATAGTTACTAAGGGCTAGATTACAAGTGGAGTGCTATTTAGTGCTCCTGCTCACACATTCATTTTTCTAGACAGTCGCTAGACAGATGCTTTTTGCGTGCGCTCAGATTAAACTTTTTAAAAAAAACTAACACCCATACTCGTGGGCTAACCTGACCATGTATATTCAAGAGCGCTAAACCCAACATGAAATATATATATATATATATATATATATACATACATACATACGTATCTTTTTATCTATACCTAAATATATATATATATATATATATATATACACATACATACATATGTATCTTTTTATCTATACCTAAATATATATATATATATACAGTATCTCACAAAAGTGAGTACACCCCTCACATTTTTAAAATATTTTTTTATATCTTTTCATGTGACAACACTGAAGAAATTACACTTTGCTACAATGTAAAGTAGTGAGTGTACAGCCTGTATAACAGTGTAAATGTGCTGTCCCCTCAAAATAACTCAACACACAGCCATTAATGTCTAACCCGTTAGCAACAAAAGTGCCAAGACCCTGAATCTGAGCTGCAGCACGGTGGGCAAGACCATACAGCGGTTTCACAGGACAGGTTGCACTCAGAACAGGTCTCGCCATGGTCAACCAAGGAAGTTGAGTGCACATGCTCAGCATCATATCACGAGGTTGTCTTTGGGAAATAGACGTATAAGTGCTGCCAGCATTGCTGCAGAGGTTGAAGGGGTGGGGGGTCAGCCTGTCAGTGCTCAGACGATACGCCGCACACTGCATCAAATTGGTTTGCATGGCTGTCGCCCCAGAAGGAAGCCTCTTCTAAAAATTATGCACAAGAAAGCCTGCAAACTGTTTGCTCAAGACAAGCAGACTAAGGACATGGATTACTGGAACCATGTCCTGTGGTCCAATGAAACCAACATAAACTTAATTGGTTCAGATGGTGTCAAGCGTGTGTGGCTGTAACCAGGTGAGGCGTACAAAGACAAGTGTGTCTTGCCTACAGTCAAGCATGGTGGTGGGAGTGTTATGGTCTGGGCCTGCATGAGTGCTGCTGGCACTGGGGAGCTACAGTTCATTGAGGGAACCATGAATGCCAATATGTACTGTGACATACTGAAGCAGAGCATGATCCCCTCCCTTCGGGGCCTCAGGGCAGTATTCCAACATGATAATGACCCCAAACACACCTCCAAGATGACCACTGCCTTGCTAAAGAAGTTGAGGGTAAAGGTGATGGACTGGCCAAGCATGTCTCCAGACCTAAACCCTATTGAGCATCTGTGGGGGATCCTCAAATGGAAGGTGGGGAAGCGCAAGGTCTCTAACATCCACCAGCTCCATGATGTCATCAGGGAGGAGTGGAAGAGTACTCCAGTGTGCAACCTGTGAAACTCTGATGAACTCAATGCCCAAGAGGGTTAAGGAAGTGCTGGAAAATAATGGTGGCCACACAAAATATTGACACGTTGGGCCCAATTTGGACATTTCCACTCAGTGTACTCACTATTAATGGCTGTTTGTTGAGTTTTTTTGAGGGGACAGCAAATTTACACTGTTATACAGGCTGTACACTCACTACTTTACATTGTAGCAAAGTCTCATTTCTTCAGTGTTGTCACATGAAAAGATATAATAAAATATTTACAAAAATGTGAGGGGTGTACTTACTTTTGTGAGATACTATATATATATATATATATATATATATATATATATATATATGTTACAAGTCTATACACAGCTATTCCTCATCAACAAGGACTTAAAGCAGTTGAGAGGCAACTACAAACGTATCCATATGTGGGTACACCAACAGAGATGTTTTTGACACTACTGGAATTTTATCTGACCACCAATTATTTCAAATTCGAGAAACAACTTGTAAGGACCTGAGGGTTCCTGGTGATTGTGGATCTCAACTGCCTTTTTACACACAGGCTAGTATATATTTTGTATCACAAGAAATAGGGAATTCACTATTGGGCGAGTGAAAACCCGGTGGTTTGTGAAAAATAGTGAGTTAATATGTATAATATGCAATAGTAGTACTGTGACTTTAAGGAAGCACAGTACAATCTATAGCCTGGATATGTACATATGAATACTGCATGGAGGTTACTTAACACACTATAGTGGATGAGAGTTCTTCCTGTATTTTACAAGCATATGCTTCACATAAGCCTACTTTGTACTGTTATAGCAAACAGATTAAGAATGCACAGCTGCAGCACTTGTCACTGTGCTGAATTAGTCTCCAACTCCCTGAAACTTTGCTTCATTATGCTTGGAGGTGAGAGCAGTCTCAGCTCACTGAGTTTCTCTCAAGTCTGAAACAATCAGTGGTGACGTAGAGGAAAGGCGTGTCACTGAGAGAGCGGAGTTTCACTGTGGCAAGATCTGAGCTGGCAACTTACGGAGTTTCTCCCAGGACCAGTAACGGACAGCTGATACGTGTCTGAGGGGGAGTGTCTCATGCAGAGCAGAGCTTCAGTCCGTAGCGATCTGGATGGCTGTTCAGGTTAAATAGAGAGGAGTCTCAGCGGTTTTGGTGATAGAGGCTCAGAGCAGCCGTAAGTCCAAGGTAAAACAAACACAGGAATGGAGCTCAGTTGTTAATGTTTGATCTCCGTGAATCGATGGTATGAGATTCAATCAAGGATCAGTGCAAGGTACACAGGAGTGAAGGGATCTTCTAAAGTCCTTTAGAATTACTAGACGTAGTTAAATTGCCAAATTTGCAAGTAAACAAGATTTGTTTCTTGAGAGGAGCTCAGCACAAACAGTTTCACTAATACAACTACAATACTAAGCACCAGATTGCTGGTGCAGCTGGAATTTAAAGGTTGGGTAGGCAGGGCTAGAGATTTAAAGGTGTAGGATCCTGACACAACTATATCTGCATCTCATGGGCACGGCGATGGGGTCCATTGTTGCCCCATCCTACGCTAACTTATTTATGGCTGAGTTTGAAACCAATGACACTACTCTCTTTTAAGATCCTAGAATTAAACTGTTCAAGTGCTACATAGATGATCTGATACTAATATGGCATGGAACAGAGAAGGAACTACAAACCTGGTTTCAACACATAAACCAAACCTCTCCAGACATCAAGTTTAAAATGAACTACAGCACAACAGTCATAAATTTTCTGGATTTACATTTATACAAGGGAATCTCCAATCAACCCTGTACAAAAAAGTGACAGACAGAAATTCTTTACTCCACTACACTAACTGTCATCCTCCAGCACTTAAGAAGGCACTACCCAAATCCCAACTCCAGTGAGTTGTAAGGAATAACACAGAGGAAACCAACCTAAACAAACAACTGGATGAGATGAAAAACAGATTTGCACAGAGGGGATATCCAATAGAAAAACTAAACAGTATGGAACAAGGGTTGATGGAAACCCCACAAGCTAGTACAGATGGGCAAATACAACCCAGACTTACTTTTACCACCACGTATACTCATGACAAACAGGGCCTAGCGACCAGCTTGAAGAAAAACTGGCAAATACTAACCACGGACCTTACATTACCATTCAAGAATTATGCCCCCCCCCCAAGAGTGGGCTTTAAAAGAGCAAGATCTCTAAGAGATTGTCTGGTCCATACAGACCCCATCCATAGCTACGAACAGACATCCTGGCTACAGACCAAGAGAACTGGCTGCTTCAGATGCTTGGGTTGTACCTCCTGCAGTGCACTGATTACAGGTCCTTACTTCTCACATCTATATAAAAAGAAGAAATATACCCACAGACATCAGATGACATGCACCACCACGTATGTAGTGTATCTGTTACACTGTATTTATGGATTGTTTTATGTGGGAAAAACCACAGACGTCCTCTGCACAAGGATGGCCAACCACAGATCATCAATTCGAACAGCCCTGGAAAAAGGAACCTCGGAACAGCCAGTTGCCCTTCATTTCCTCCAAGCCGGACATACAGTCAAGGATTCAAAATATACCCTGATAGATCATGTCCCACCTACTGTCAGAGGGGGTGACAGGGGTAATAGACTCTTACTGTTAGAAGCCAGGTGGGCATATGAACTGGGGACACTGGCCCCACAGGGATTAAATACCCACCTTGACTGGCGTTGCTACTTATGAATAATTTGAGCCACATATCCTTCAATCTGTTAGCTTCCACCTAAAATCTAATATCTAAAATCTCTTATCTGCCCTTATTATTCTATTTAGTAATCCAGAAAAACCCTGGACCTCCCGGTCCATTACATATAGGAACCCCATTTTTATTACCCAGGGGTATATACAGTTCCCAATAGCCTTGATAATTGTATATCACTCTTGGGCATCAAGTACATAACACATAGCATAGCCTGTTTTTCTATATATATGTATTTCCCTGTTCCAGCGTATACACTTTGTAGAAGCTTTTCCCCGAGCATTTGTAACATTTTAAGTTTTCACAGCACCAGTATAGTGCACATTATATGTATATAGTAATACATTACCCACATACTATAGCACACATATTACTAATATGTAAATATTGCCTGATACGTATAGTATCACCTAATGCACTGTTTTATATTATTCATATTTTTACCACACAGGGGCGGAACCAGCGCTACCAGCGCTAAAGTGATGATGTAGTGACGCCTAGGTGACACTTCCGGGTTCTACCCGGTGCGGCAGTGGGGGGCTGGTGGTGTAGGGACTGCTCGCTGGCTTTATATAGCACGGTGTGGTAAGTAAAATGTACACTTGTTGTTTTTTTCACAGGAGTCTGAGGACGGGGGTTGTTCCCCAAAAACGTTAACTCTAACATTAAATATTTTGTTTTTCATGGCGAGTGCTCTCTCTGGACATTCTTTTCTGCATATTTCTGAGAGCACCCCGACTTTGCCCATGGTAACAGTGAGTGCTGGTATTTAACTATTGGTTATATATATATTCCTATAGATCTAAAGGTATAGATATCTATTTTACATGAAGAGTATGAGATATATAGAAATATATATTTAATAATAAAAAGTATATTATTTTCTATGTGGAGAACATAGGAATGTATAATACGCATTTTGCACATCATATTTCTTGATTTAGATATTAATGAGGTCGGGTTAGCGCACATGAAAACTTAAGGTACGTTTTTTAAATATTACATATAAATATTTTAAACAATGTATACAGATTATTAGAAATTTTTATGTTAAAAAAATAATAAAAAGTATTTATATCTAATATTTCAATAGAATGCCTTACGTTTACCAAGTTTTCATGTGTGCTAACCTGACCTCATTAATATCTAAATCGCGAAACCTGATGTGTAAAACTCATATTTTACATTCCAATTTTCTTCACATTGAAAATAATGTACTTTTTATTATTAAATATAGTATATATTTCTATATACATCTGATACTGTTCATGTAAAATACATACTGCTTTTGTCACCTTCAAGATCGTTCTGCTTTAAATTAATAATTTCAGCCTTTTTGGAGATTTTTATGCATTTGTATTAGTTTTATATTAGTGTATTGCTTATCATCTAGGGGATGAGAAACAGAACAGTCCTCATCTTACTTTTTCAGTACTCGACAACGATGCAGGTGCTCATTCTGAGATTCTCACATGCAACAGGGCTGTCTTTACAGGTATTAATTCAGCTGCAGGATGAGAGGTGACCATCACTTTCCCACTTACGTCAATAGTGATGATGGCAGTGTTAAACTGTGCATGTTCCTAAACCATTGACATAATCACAATTACACTGCTCATGCACGAGGACCCGGGCACGTTCACGGCATTAGCACCCAGGCAGCCCTCCGTGAGTATTATGGAGGGCTTGGAAATAATTTTAAATTAAATTTAAATTTGTAATAAATATTGGACAAAAAAGTAATAGGAGTTAACTGCTAATTGTTTATTCATATTAAAACAGAAGTGGAACTACCATCATTGCAGCAGGTGCAGTGGAACCAGGGCCCAAATGCTGGGGCCCCATAACAGCCAGTCTATACATAGGTGAGTGCAGAATTTGTACAATCCTAATGCAAAAGAGACTTTTATTAGTGCAGGTAAAGGTTGTTGGGTTGGTCTATCTATCTTTCTATCTATCCTCAAAATCATTATACAGAGCAGCATGTATAGTATTACAATTTCTTACTACTGTTATCTTTGAGGGGGCCCAAAAAATGGTATGAAAACATTTGCTTTGCGGCAAAAAATATGGTTTTACTTTTCCTTTAATGCCAGATTTTCTCATTGAACATGTGTGTGTGTTTGCATCAAATGATTCTTTCAAAAGTTACCTTTGCTCTTGTAATAACAATTATTAAGCACACAAACTGCAGCCTTATGCATTGTGCTAACTTAGGTCATGTGTTTTGTTACAGGCATTAAGAATATGTGCAAAATAATATATGCATTCTACCACCATACTGACTGCTTGCACAATAAAATGATTGCATAAGAACCTATACTTTCCAAAAAGTATATTGCTTAAAATCTTCTAAACAAATTGTAATTGCACTGCCTTAATGTACCTCTAACACAAACAATAGATCATTTATTCAGCAGCCTTCCTTTATTCTTTGTTTAAATAGTAAGGAATTATAGAACTGACCACATAATGCAATATCCTTTTAAAACCTTGAGAAAAGGACAGCAGAAATCCATCAACACCATACCATATCAAAACAACTATACTGCTAAATATTCTAAAATTAATAGCATTTATACATCTGTTATATTTTCAGAGCTGTGTTTAAACTTTCACAAACATCTAGTATATAATCATATGACATGATTCAGATATCCCATGCAGGCAATCCTCTAGCCCCATCTGAAAAATAGAAAAATTATGTTATATATAATAAAACAATGGGATTATTACAGTTTTCATTCAATTAATTACAGGTTTGAATCTATTTTTCATATATCTATTCACTGCAACAATTATTTATTTAATATAATATGTCCCCTTTCAACATATATGTATATGTATATATATATATATATATATATATATACACCCACATGTATTAATTTCTATGCTGTCTTTTAACAATGGGTTTATTGCAATTGCCATTTAATCTATTACAAATTTTAATCCATCTCCCACATATATATTCATTTCTATGCAGTGTTCAAAACCATACAAAAATCCAGCAGATCACACACTGTCATATATTCATTCTACCAGATATCTCATTAAATCAGTTGCTCTTATAATTTTCATTTGATTTCTGGAAAACAGAGAGAATAAAAAAAAATGTTTTTATTTTTGAGTCCATGGTTCAGTGTTTGCATAACCCCCCCCCCCCCCCAGACGTAGTGTCTGCATTACGTGTATCTAAGTGTCAGACTCACACAGCAGGGGTTATTTGCATTTGAAACGTACAGGGTTATTTTCTCATAAAATATCTCACCTAGGTCAGACTTTTAGGCAACATTTGTGAGGGGTAAGAGATTGTATCTCACATTTCCAGGCAGTCACACATATGGTCTCCTGAAATGGTTGTTAAAGTTAAACAAACCAAATGTTTATTGTTCTCACTTGTATGCTCTTTTAACTTTTGCATCCGGAATGGGGGAGAACTGAGTGGAGCTCAGCAAGCCCCTGTGCGACTGGGTTCTTTTTATTCTACTTGTAGTGAATTTCTAAAGGCCAGCCTTGTATGGAAAGAGTCCACGCTGTTATGCGGTTATTTGACAAATTCCCATCTCTTATTCTTTCACTTTGCAAATATAGCAAAGGCTGGTGGGCCGTTTCTACAAAAATTTTCTCGCCCTGTATATAGCTGCGGAAATTTTGTAGAGCCCATACAGTAGATACGATGGCTTTTTCGCAATCGCTAAATTTTATTTCTACTGGGGATAGAGTTTTGCTCGCATAAGCTATGGCTTTGCTTAAATTATCATGTTTTTGGTATAAAACAGCACTCATGCTTATATCTGTGTACCCTGTCTCTAAGAAGAAAGGTTTACCATCTTCAGGGTATGCTAAACAAGGTGCTTGTGTGAGTTTTCTCTTCAGCTCTTTGATTGCCGTTTCTTGAGTCTCACTCCAGTGCCATTTCACATCCTTCTTTAGAAGAAGTAGTAGTGGTTTAGCTAATTATCAATGAATTTGCAAGAATAATTCGTCATACCCAGGAATGATCTCAATTCCTTTAAGTTAGTTGGGTTTTTAGAATTTACTATAGCTTCCACCTTTTTCTTCTGAGGATTTAGTCCTTCAGAAGTAACTTCATGTCCCAAGACGTTTACACGAGTGCGGCACCATTGAGCTTTTGTAGGGATAATTTGACACCTGCCCTTTTAAGTTGGCTGAGGACGTGTTTAAGCTCTGCAATGTGTTTTTCAAAGTCTGTGCTTTTGATCAAAACATCATCAACATAAGATAAGGTCCCCCTTTCTAGTGCATCTGCATCAGGCATAGCCTTATGCATGAATACAGCAAATTCATGTCCAGAATTTATGTATCCAAAAGGGAGTTTCTGAAATGCATATTGGACCTTTTCAAATGAGAATGCCAGCTTATACTGGTCCTCCTCATGTACCTTTAAGGTCCAATATCCCTGTGCACAATCAATGGCAGTGAATATTTTGGATCCCTGCATCTGCGCTAGGCATTGGTCAATGTATGGTACAGGCCAGCCAGACATGTACACTCGTTTGTTTAGCTGTCTTAAATCTGCACACAAACGCCATTGTCCATTGGGCTTAAGAACACCTAGAATAGGATTGTTGTAAGAGCTGTGTACCTGTCTGATAATACCTCTTTCTTCCAGGTTCCTTATGATTTCTGCAAGAGAATCATATGAGGCTAAAGGGAGTCTGTATTGTTTAACAAATACAGGTGGTGCATTGGGGTCTGTTTGTATTCTTGCAATGTGCAAGTCTGTAGTACCACAGTTGTAAGAATACCTAGCAAAAATATCCTTGTACTCCAACAGGAGTTCTCGCAGCAGTTGGCGTTCATCATCGCTGGAACAGCCATTAGCTAAGGATATTTGCTCTTCGACTATTTGTTGAAATCCTGGAAAGACTTTTAGGCAACATTTGTGAGGGGTAAGAGATTGTATCTCACATTTCCAGGCAGTCACACATATGGTCTCCTGAAATGGTTGTTAAAGTTAAACAAACCAAATGTTTATTGTTCTCACTTGTATGCTCTTTTAACTTTTGCATCCGGAATGGGGGAGAACTGAGTGGAGCTCAGCAAGCCCCTGTGCGACTGGGTTCTTTTTATTCTACTTGTAGTGAATTTCTAAAGGCCAGCCTTGTATGGAAAGAGTCCACGCTGTTATGCGGTTATTTGACAAATTCCCATCTCTTATTCTTTCACTTTGCAAATATAGCAAAGGCTGGTGGGCCGTTTCTACAATAATTTTCTCGCCCTGTATATAGCTGCGGAAATTTTGTAGAGCCCATACAGTAGATACGATGGCTTTTTCGCAATCGCTAAATTTTATTTCTACTGGGGATAGAGTTTTGCTCGCATAAGCTATGGCTTTGCTAAAATTATCATGTTTTTGGTATAAAACAGCACTCATGCTTATATCTGTGTACCCTGTCTCTAAGAAGAAAGGTTTACCATCTTCAGGGTATGCTAAACAAGGTGCTTGTGTGAGTTTTCTCTTCAGCTCTTTGATTGCCGTTTCTTGAGTCTCACTCCAGTGCCATTTCACATCCTTCTTTAGAAGAAGTAGTAGTGGTTTAGCTAATTATCAATGAATTTGCAAGAATAATTCGTCATACCCAGGATTGATCTCAATTCCTTTAAGTTAGTTGGGTTTTTGGAATTTACTATAGCTTCCACCTTTTTCTTCTGAGGATTTAGTCCTTCAGAAGTAACTTCATGTCCCAAGACGTTTACACGAGTGCGGCACCATTGAGCTTTTGTAGGGATAATTTGACACCTGCCCTTTTAAGTTGGCTGAGGACGTGTTTAAGCTCTGCAATGTGTTTTTCAAAGTCTGTGCTTTTGATCAAAACATCATCAACATAAGATAAGGTCCCCCTTTCTAGTGCATCTGCATCAGGCATAGCCTTATGCATGAATACAGCAAATTCATGTCCAGAATTTATGTATCCAAAAGGGAGTTTCTGAAATGCATATTGGACCTTTTCAAATGAGAATGCCAGCTTATACTGGTCCTCCTCATGTACCTTTAAGGTCCAATATCCCTGTGCACAATCAATGGCAGTGAATATTTTGGATCCCTGCATCTGCGCTAGGCATTGGTCAATGTATGGTACAGGCCAGCCAGACATGTACACTCGTTTGTTTAGCTGTCTTAAATCTGCACACAAACGCCATTGTCCATTGGGCTTAAGAACACCTAGAATAGGATTGTTTTAAGAGCTGTGTACCTGTCTGATAATACCTCTTTCTTCCAGGTTCCTTATGATTTCTGCAAGAGAATCATATGAGGCTAAAGGGAGTCTGTATTGTTTAACAAATACAGGTGGTGCATTGGGGTCTGTTTGTATTCTTGCAATGTGCAAGTCTGTAGTACCACAGTTGTAAGAATACCTAGCAAAAATATCCTTGTACTCCAACAGGAGTTCTCGCAGCAGTTGGCGTTCATCATCGCTGGAACAGCCATTAGCTAAGGATATTTGCTCTTCGACTATTTGTTGAAATCCTGGAAAGATTTCAGGCTGTCCTATTTCATATGCTTCTTCCAACCTAGAGGTGAGATCCCCTTGATTATAATTTACATTGCCCCCATGACTCTGGGTATTGGGGTAATCTTGCCGTTACACTAGAGAGGCTTCTTCAATTTTGCAGATGCCTTCCTCTGAGCTGAAGGGATAAATAGACTGAATATCAAATAGACCCTCTGGCATAGATGTAAAGGATTGTTCTATTAATTGTTCTTCAGTTAAGTATCCTTCAGGTATTAGCCCAATTACATTATTCTGGAATCCAAAAGTGTAATAACTTGATTCCAGTGCGTATCCTATGGTGGTTCACTTAGATTAGGTTATATCCTGTGGGGTCATGTTATGCACAATAATATTTATTGGAGTAGTTCCAATATTTACCAAAGGAGTGTGGGCCATAGTGACACCCAGATTTTGTATTCTATGGGAGAGGCAAATTAGTGTTTTAGAAGTTTTTAATTTCTGACCTCTCTTTACCTATAAGGGTAAAAGAAATTTATCAGTCCCGGCAGGGATTATAACATCGTTAGACACCTGCATATTCACAGCATATGGCAATTGCTGGTTCTATTTCAGGGCCGCACTTTCATCCTGAAATACTTCAGGGTCCCCCTTTAACCTGCTCCAGAGGCAAAAGTTAATTAAATCTATTTGTATGGCATATCTATGTAAGATATCATTGCCAATGTATATTTGATTATGGGGAGTATTTAAAACTAAAAACAGGTGCTTCACTGTCTTATTACCTATAGAGATAGATAATAAGCACTTAGCTGTGATGTTATAGCTTTCAAACCTGTCATCCAGGTTGTGGACACAGTGGTCTTGGGGAGAAAGATATATAATAACTTTAGGTTCAGCTATCTGTGCTAATAAGCCTTCACTTATATAGCTAGCTTCCTGTTTTAAACTCAATTTAGCATATTTTGTTGTACCAAGGTCATGCACTTGTATAAGGATAAATAGATCCTCTTTAACTTTCTCAAATCCTGTGAGGTATTGAGCGTGCCCCCCCTTAGGGATTTTATGATCCCCCTTGTGGAGAGATATGGTTAATACATCGCCATCTAGGGAAATATTCGCTATTTTTCCAGGCGAAATTTTAAAAGTATTTCCATCAGAGCCACTTAATGGAGTCTGGTCATCTATTTGTAAAATAGTGATTTCAGGTACAGTGTTATTTCTGAAATGAATCTCCACAGCATCTGGTTTCTCTTCCACCACGTGACAGTTATGTCGGGGGCGAGATATACCAGATTTCTCATAATTGATAGGCCTTTTAACTTGTGACCAAATTACATTATTTATGCAATCAATTATGGTGTTTACTCACTTCAGGAGATCACTACCAATAATTAAACGATCAGTTGTCAGGTCCACTATAATGGCTGGGTGTCTTATGACACTGTTCCCCAGTTGAAATTTTAACCAGGCAGTACCGTAAACTTTTAGGGAGTCACCCCCAACTCCTATTAGAGAACCATCAAATTCTTTTATTTTAGGTTTGTGGAATGTTAGCTCATTTAGCTGTGTGTAGTACCTGTGGGATAAAATAGTTGCCTGAGACCCAGTATCAATTAATCCCATGATAGGGTTGGAGACTGAATCTTGCAGCTCAGCGAATACATAATATCTCCCTGCAGTTTATGTAATTTCACACATAAAATTCACATTATTGTACATCTGTGGGCTTCGCAACGTGTTACCTGAATCCGCCATATTTTCCCGTGCAGAAGGAATTTCATACCTACTGGTCTCCTTTATGACAGAGTTGGCTGGATTCTTGTGTACTGCATCTGTGGAAATAAGGTTAAAAGACACTGCAAAGGGAGAGATTTGTTAATTTTTCCCGGATGAGTTTGCTTGTCATCACAGCTAAATCGTCCGTTTCCGGTCTGTGGGGAGAGAACATGATTAGTATCATTGATATTCATTATTACATTTTGTATATCTCTCTCCTCCCTTTCAGGTAATACTGCAGTATTTATGACTGTGCCTGTGGTCCACTGCTGACCACTGGCTGTACCCCTAAAAAAGTATTGTTCGGTTGCTGAGCCGTAGAAGGTTGACTCATATTAGCGAATTGTTCGCTCAACCGATTTAACTAGGTAAAAAGCATATCTACCTGATTGTACAAGTTACCTCTACCCCTGGGCCTATCTTTTGATGCCCCATAATAATGATTCCTGGACTGTTGGGTTCCCTCAGAATCAGGGCTGCTATTTCTATTCTGGCGTGGTTGCCCCTGGGGTTCAGCTTGTTCAGCGTTATTATTTTGGGGAGCATTATATATTTGGGGTGTCTGGTTACCCTGAGAATATCTTCGCCATCTATTGTATCTACCCTTGCGCGGATACCTGTTTTGACTGGCCACCTCCGTGTAGGTTTTCTTTTTATACTCCAAATTGAGGGGTATAGGTGACACCATATACCACTATTTTCGTGGCAGTTTTTCTGCATTGTCATTTTATTTCACACCAGGAATGAATATTCATATCCTTTAGTGAAGTAAAGAATTTGTTATATTTACTGTCAAATACCCAGGGCAGAAATTCAATTTTTAATTTCTCACTTGTAACATTCATTATAGCTAATGCATTTTCAAAAGCCTCTAAGTGATCAATTACAGATTTTGTTCCCTTATTGGAGAATATAGGTACTGCACCCTGTATGAAAGTAATTATTTTATGGGAGTCGTAGACCTTATTAGACTTATTTTGGGATTCTCTATTAGAGTTTCCCTCACCCTCACCAGCTGAGTTACAGCAGTTTCCTGGATTTATATAATGAGGTGACTGCCTATTTGGGAAATCTATTTCTGACCCATCAGGGGTCATTTGTCTATACTCTTCCATATATTTCTGTACCTTGTCCCTGACGTGTTCTCTAAGGGAGTTAGCATTATCTGCATTATTTTCACTGTTAATATAAGGGTTTTCATTATGGCGATATGACCTTTTTAAATCACTTAATTCTATCTAGCTTTGCACAAGCTATGTATTTAATTTTTTTATCTGTGCGAGTAAGTCTATGTTATGCTTATCTAAGGCTGTTAGGTTTTGGGCAAATTCATCCATATTATTTTTGGCTATTTCTAAATCCTCTTCGCATCTACGTGAGGAACGAATACTACTTTCTAGCTCCTGTATCTGCAATTGTTTGTCTATGACACAAAGCGACATTTCATCAATAATGCATACCATAAGGGGCCAAGATTTTAGTATTAGTTTGTCTCGCTTTTTGAGAGTCTTGCATTGATTAATCATTAATAATTCTTGGAAAAATTCATTGTTTTCATTCCACATATTATTATTAACAGTAATATTTTTGGCCTAATTTCAAGCATATCCATAAAATCATTTAATTCACCCACAATATTAAACTTCTCTTTAATGTGACTTATGATATCTTTCTTAAGGACCTGACCTCTAGTAATGGGTATTGTGATGGGACCGTTTTCAATGCTGTGTACAGAATTAAATGAGTCACTTCTGGCTACAGACATTATTATATTGGTTTAGTATTTAGTTAAATTAAAATGCTAATACAATTTTAACCAATAAAAAGAGAGAATAAAAAAAATCTATATTAAAAAAATAATAATAATATTAATTTTGAAATATGAAAAAAAAATATATTCTTATGAATTTTGAATTATGAAAAAAAATAATATTTTTATGAATCTTGAAATATGAAAATTTATATTTTTGATTAATTTTGAAATATGAAACATTAATATTTTTATAAATTTTTCAAAAATTAATCTTTAACAATATTTCAAAATATCAATATCAATCTCGAAATATGAACATCAATATTTCAATCTTCAAAAAAAAAATTATTTTCAAAATATTATTTTCAAAATATGAATTTTTTTCTCTCTTTTATAATAATTTCTATTTACTACAAATATATGATATCAAAATGATAAATATTAATAAATCTCATGCAAGTGCCTCCATACAATAAATCAGTATATTTATAAGAATCTTCAGTAGTGCTCTCCAAATAATATATCGGTCTATGGCAGGGTTATAACACAATATATTTAAATATTTATCCTTTAAAAATATCAACCCTCAATCAATATGCATCTACTAGAAACCATTAAATTAATATAAATATCTGAATTCTTTTTATTAGTTAATATCTATGAGCATATTGGAATATATTTGTAATACCAGAATATGACACAATATTATACACGTTTAAAAAAAAAAAAAAATATTTAGATATGCTATACTTCTTACAACTCTCATAAGAGTGTATCTTTAAAACCAGCCTTATTTACAAATAGCCTTTCATTCAATTAACACAATGGGATTCTAAGTAAAATTCTCAGCTATTTACCCACACTTTACTCGTACACAATTCTACTTTAAAATATCAAAATTTTTACAGATAATATACTTAGCATCAATGATATATGTTTAACAATACACAGGCTTATGAAATATTAAATTGAAATACAAACTACTTCTTTAAATCTGCTACATACAGCAATAATGAATGATTACTTTAAATATTTGCATACAAACAGGCAAGCTAAGAGTTATTCAAGGCTATGCAATACAGTTTAAAAACACAATTTGCTCTTTTCAATCTACCACAATTTTTTTAAATACTTACCAGGATGAACACCAATTGATATCCAACATCTCTCAGCAGGTTTTAATCTCACCTCAGAAATACCAATAAGTATATTTTGCAATCAATGAGAAAAGGGTAGATCAGCTTTGCCAGAGTAAATGGTATCTCACGCCCAGCAACCAGTTACAAAAATCCTCTCAGCAGACTCTCCCTGTTCCTCTCTCTTGCCCTTACTTATATTAGTTCTCCATCATAGGTGAGGATAATGGGTGGCCCTCGTGCTTGCCCCTTCTGATTGGATATCTGGAATATCTTATTTTTAACAGCCTAAAAAGCCTTCTGGCTGTAGTTCTCGCATCATAACACCGGGGGGGCAGCATGACAAACAAACACAGAAATACATTTAACCATTTCTAGACAGTGAAAGAAAATATTTCTTTAAAATGTGTAATAAATGCCATAATTTCCTTACATTAATAAGTTATATGTTTATATGTACTGTATTATATCACATTATTTATTCTGATCAATTTGACATGAAAAACAGTATGCCCTCAACACCATACCATATAAAAAAAATTAATAGCATTTATACATCTGTTATATTTTCAGAGCTGTGTTTAAACTTTCACAAACATCTAGTATATAATCAATGATCATATGACATGATTCAGATATCCCATGCAGGCAATCCTCTAGCCCCATCTGAAAAATAGAAAAAGTATGTTATATATAATTAAACAATGGGATTATTACAGTTTTCATTCAATTAATTATAGGTTTGAATCTATTTTTCATATATCTATTCACTGCAACAATTATTTATTTAATATAATATGTCCCCTTTCAACATATATATATATACAGGTAGCCCTCAGTTTACGCTGGGGTTAGGTTCCAGAAGGAATGGTTGTAAATCGAAACCGTTGTAAATTGAAACCCAGTTTATAATGTAAGTCAATGAGAAGTGAGGGAGTTAGGTTCCAGGCCCCTCTCAAAATTGTCATAAGTAACACATAATACATTATTTTTAAAGCTTTGAAATGAAGACTTTAAATGCTAAACAGCATTATAAACCTAATAAAATAACCACACAACACAGAATATATAATTAAACTAAGTTAAATTAACAAAAACTTTTGCTAAACAACATTATAAACCTAATAAAATAATCACACAACACAGACTTCACTTGCATTTTTCTGCAAACAGTTCTTTCTATGCATTCCAATCTGGACTGATTTATAGACAGGAAGATCTTGTTCCTTTGAAATGTGCTTGATAGCTCAGGTCTGGTTAAACTGATTAATTGCAGCTTGCTTGGCTTTGCTGCAACACAAGCGGACAGCTCCACCTACTGGCTATTTTACTAAATGCACTGCTTCTCAATGCTTTTCAATAGCAGTCACATGACTGGAAAAAAGGTTGTTATTCTGAAACGGTGTAAATTGAACCATTGTAAAACGAGGGCCACCTGTATATACACCCACATGTATTAATTTCTATGCTGTCTTTTAACAATGGGTTTATTGCAATTGCCATTTAATCTATTACAAAATTTTAATACATCTCCCACATATATATTCATTTCTATGCAGTGTTCAAAACCATACAAAAATCCAGCAGATCACACACTGTCATATATTCATTCATCCAGATATCTCATTAAATCAAAATATACATAGGATATATATATAGAGAGAGAGAAAAGTTTCAAATCATATAGTAATGATCTGAAAAAGCAAGGGATTGAAACAAGCACACAGAGAATACTTTACAAAAAAGCCAATTTATTATTCCCCATCACATTCAGTGAGTCACTATTTTTAGCCAAGTCAAACAATATAAAGTGACCATAGTTAAAACCGAACAAACATAAGGTTAAAAGCAAATAAATGGATAATAACTGCCTAAGCATACGTATGCTGCTGTGAACCTATTAACTTATGACACAAAAAATCAACTATTCACATAAAAAATGCATAGGAAAATAGGTTATGTGTATACCAATAGAAGAACTGATACAATGAATAGCAAAAACACATCGATAATTTGTAACTTAGTATTATACCTTTGGCTTATTATTGAGACAGTTCCACTGAGTAGCTAGCAAAAGTTCCCAAATACTAGATAGCGAGCGGTCCCAAAATAGACCTGATGACATGAGGATGAAAATCGTTCTTACTGATAACTCAATCCAACGTGTAGCTGTGCGTAAGAATATCAAATTTAAGGAAGCAAGATACACTTAGCTTTGGCGTCCTGTAATTTCTATTTTCCAAAGGACTGCTCATGTTTCGCTTGCACAAAGGCGTCTGACGTCACTGAGGGAGGAGTGGTTTAGCCGTCATAGACTTCCAATCGGCTCCAGGTATGAAAGATACTTTCCACACGTAGTGAAGAAATCAGCTGAACCGGCACTTAGCCGCACAAAGAAAGAACCAGGCTTTCCTGAGCTGATCAACGTAAATAGAGGCTCTTACCAAGATTTACCAAACACGCCTCCACAACTTTCTCCACTCAGCAGACAATAAAGTAGCGATAAAGCAGGACCGCCATCTGTGATGCATATATATATCAGCATACGTTCCACAGAACGATACAGCTCACACTTGTATGGCAGTCAATTAGCAGATATTAAAACATAGCACAGTCCCTCTTGCATCAGGCTTACGTATTCTACGGGATTTCACACCCGCTCTTTAGTCAGCACTCAACAGGTTAGCAGTAAGTTAGGCAGATATCTGTTTAAAGAAATAGGACTGCATTTACACTAAAGTCCATTGCTTTAACCATAGAAAGTTCATGTAGACAGGAGTTAAGTTGACATACTCCTGGTATAGCACATAGAGTGCAACAAACACAACATTAGCAACGACCGTTTCACCCCCACAGCGAGTGTGTGTCACAGGGGTTCATCAGTGCTTAATTGAGTCCTCACCGGACTTCCTCTTATAAAGGCTCACCTGAAGTTCCCCAGGTGTGCCTCCCACATGCTGAATGTTTAATTTCTTAAAGCTATACTCACATGTTAACCCTGTACGTAAAATTAGTCAGTAAAAATACTGACAAAATGTGACATGAACATTTAGCATTTTTCTTGCTTAATTCCTTGGCATTCCAAAGCTCTTAACACATCTTAACTTAGCACACTTTATGTTATGGCACATACTCTATTTACAGATATATGTTCTATTTTCAGTTATAGGAAACTAGCATACTCAAGTTTTTCATTAAGACCTACTGGGTATCTAGTGCCTAACCTGTATATCCATTTTGTTTCTTTTTGCAATATGAGAAAAAAGAGAATAGTATGGAGTCTAAAAAGATACCATAAGATTCAAGTAACACAGGCGCTATACAGCTTAAAATAGAAAAATCAAAGAATAAAAATAATAATTATGCATATAACGCCAAATATAAGTGCGAGTGACAACACTTGGTGTGAACCAAATAACCCAAAAAAGTGCTGGCAACAAAGGAATAATATAAAAATGTATAAATTTAATTACAAATGTGAAATAAATAAAAAACAAAATTAACAAAATTAACAAACACAATAGCGCTGATCAGACGCAATGATAAATTGTAGTATTCAAACAGCAACAATGTATCAAAAAATACAATGCAAATGTGACAATATGGAGAGTGTGGTTGTAATCGGTCTCCTGAAGTGATTCGATGTGGCGGTCTTTATATAAGCCCAGATTTGAAGAAGGATTTAAGTCTTCAGTTAAAGCTGGAACGAGATGAGGAAGACCGATAAAACAGCAGACAAGGCAACAGCATAAGGTTATCACTTATACTTACACCGGAGGTCGGTGGTTCAATCCTATATGTTCCTCTCAGTGGCATAAATCTCCAAACCGCGGGAAGCAGCAAATTTAGCCCAGCATGGATTGTTGCAAACACTTTTTCACACAGGTAACTGGGAAACTGCACTTAAATCCTTCTTCAAATTTGGGCTTATGTAAAGACCGCCACATCGAATCACTTCAGGAGACCGATTACAACCACACTCTCCATATTGTCAAATTTGCATTGTATTTTTTGATACATTGTTGCTGTTTGAATACTACACTTTATCATTGCGTCTGATCAGCGCCATTGTGTTTGTTAATTTTGTTAATTTTGTTTTTTATTTATTTCACATTTGTAATTAAATTTATACATTTTTATATTATTCCTTTGTTGCCAGCACTTTTTTGGGTTATTTGGTTCGCACCAAGTGTTGTCACTCGCACTTATATTTGGCGTTATATGCATAATTATTATTTTTATTCTTTGATTTTTCTATTTTAAGCTGTATAGCGCCTGTGTTACTTGAATCTTATGGTATCTTTTTAGACTCCATACTATTCTCTTTTTTCTCACATAACTATTAGAGGTTGAGAGTTTCCTCTTGTTAATCACAGGTTTAATAGGGTTCCTTTTTTGCGCAGTTAACCCTTTCTCCTTCTTTTTGCAATAGCACTTTCTCGTTATTGCCACCTCTACCATTTGTAATACCTTTATCTATTATGATAAATTTCAGGGAATCCACGCACCCATTGTGGAAAGTACAGAAGTGTCTTGCCACATTGGTATCTTTTGAATGAAGGATATCATCCCGATGCTCCTGTACCCTGTCCTTTACTAGCCTTTTGGTTTTACCAACATAAAAGACCGGGCACGAGCAACAAAAGAGATAGATTACCCCCTCAGATTGGCAATTGAAGAAAAATTTGACATCAAAGGTTTTGCCTTCTTGGGTAGAGAATTGCTTGGTGCTATCCATGTGGGCACAATAAACACAGTGCCCACAAGGGTAGCTACCTTTTATACCCCTATCCTTTCTAAGCCAATCAGAGTTAGAGAGGCCTTTTGAAAATTGGATTTTCACTAGCATGTCTCTCAGACTTTGTGCTTTTCTGGCCGTCATTAGTGGTCTTTCACCAACAATGTCTCTGACCTTGTCATCCAAAATCAGTATATGCCAGTTTTCATTCATTACTGATCTAATTTTATGCCATTGATTATTAAACTTCATAATAAATCTAATTTGGCCCTTATCTGAGTTCACCTTCTTACTATACAAAAGGACATCTCTTGGGGTCTTTCGTGCCTTCCAGAGTGCCTTTTTTAAGCATTTATTTGAGTATCCCCTTTGGAGAAACCTATTTTTCATCATGGCTGCATGTATATCAAATGTGGCTAGGGATGAAAAGTTTCTCCTTAAACTGAGAAACTGTCGATATGGAATCCCTTTAATCAAATGAGAGGAATAGCCATTTTCTGCATGCAAAATATTATTTGTAGCATTCTTTTTCCTGAAGTTTTCGGTGACAATTTTGAGCCCTTCTTTTTTAATAGTAATATCTAGAAAATTTAACTCCTTAGTATTTGTTTCCGATGTGAGGATGATGTTCCTGTCATTGTGATTAAGCAACCAGATGAACTCATTAAATTCTTCTATGGTTCCATCCCACAAGACAAGAACATCATCCACATATCTGACCCACATTAATATTTTGTCATTGAACGTGTCACTATAGTGTTCAAAGATATCTGTTTCCCAAGCCCGCAAATGGAGGCAGGCGTACGTGGGGGCACACACTGCCCCCATTGCTGTTCCTTGTATCTGTTTATAAATTTGTCCGTCAAATGTAAATACATTGTTATGAAGGACAAATTGAAGTAGCGAAATAACAAAGTCTGAATGCTCAGAAAAAAGGGGGCCTTTAGTGTCAAGAAACTTCTTTATTGCCTGAAGTCCTATTACAGAAAATTTCAGGAAAAAGAATGCTACAAATAATATTTTGCTTGCAGAAAGTGGCCATCCCTCTCATTTGATTAAAGGGATTCCATATGGACAGTTTCTCCGTTTGAGGAGAAACTGTTCATCCCTAGCCAAATTTGATATACATGCAGCCATGATGAAAAATAGGTTTCTCCAAAGGGGATACTCAAATAAATGCTTAAAAAAGGCACTCTGGAAGGCACGAAAGACCCCAAGAGATGTCCTTTTGTATAGTAAGAAGGTGAACTAGGATAAGGGCCAAATTAGATTTATTACAAAGTTTAATAATCAATGGAATAAAATTAGATCAGTAATGAATGAAAACTGGCATATACTGACTTTGGATGACAAGGTCAGAGACATTGTTGGCGAAAGACCACTAATGACGGCCAGAAAAGCACAAAGTCTGAGAGACATGCTAGTGAAAAGCCAATTTTCAAGAGGCCACTCTAACTCTGATTGGCTAAGAAAGGATAGGGGTATAAAAGGTAGCTTCCCTTGTGGGCACTGTGTTTATTGTGCCCACATGGATAGCACCAAGCAATTCTCTACCCAAGAAGGTAAAACCTTTGATGCCAAATTTTTCTTCAATTGCCAATCTGAGGGGGTAATCTATCTCCTTCGTTGCTCATGCCCGGTCTTTTACGTTGGTAAAACCAAAAGGCTAGTAAAGGACCGGGCACAGGAGCATCGGGATGATATCCTTCATTCAAAAGATACTAATGTGGCAAGACATTTCTGTACTTTCCACAATGGGTGCGTGGATTCCCTGAAATTTATCATAATAGATAAAGGTATTACAAATGGTAGAGGTGGCAATAACGAGAAAGTGCTATTGCAAAAAGAAACAAAATGGATATACAGGTTAGGTACTAGATACCCAGTAGGTCTTAATGAAAAACTTGAGTATGCTAGTTTCCTATAACTGAAAATAGAACATATATCTGTAAATAGAGTATGTGCCATAACATAAAGTGTGCTAAGTTAAGATGTGTTAAGAGCTTTGGAATGCCAAGGAATTAAGCAAGACTAATGCTAAATGTTCTTTTCAAATTTTGTCAGTATTTTTACTGACTAATTTTATGTACAGGGTTAACATGTGAGTATAGCTTTAAGAAATTAAACATTCAGCATGTGGGAGGCACACCTGGGGAGCTTCAGGAGAGCCTTTATAAGAGGAAGTCCGGTGAGGACTCAATTAAGCCCTGATGAACCCCTGTGACACACACTCGCTGTGGGGGGTGAAACGGTCGTTGGTAATGTTGTGTTTGTTGCACTCTATGTGCTATACCAGAAGTATGTCAACTTAACTCCTGTCTACATGAACTTTCTATGGTTAAAGCAATGGACTTTAGCGTAAATGCAGTCCTATTTCTTTAAACGGATATCTGCCTAACTTACTGCTAACCTGTTGAGTGCTGACTAAAGAGCGGGTGTGAATACCCGTAGAATACGTAAGCCTGATGCAAGAGAGACTGTGTTATGTTTTAATATCTGCTAATTCACTGCCATACAAGTGTGAGCTGTATCGTTCTGTGTAATGTATGCTGATATATATATGCATCACAGATGGTGGTCCTGTTTTATCTCTACTTTATTGTCTGCTGAGTGGAGAAAGTTGTGGAGGCGTGTTTGGTAAATCTTGGTAAGAGCCTCTATTTACGTTGATCAGCTCAGGGAAGCCTGGTTCTTTCTTTGTGCGGCTAAGTGCCGGTTCAGCTGATTTCTTCACTACGTGTGGAAAGTATCTTTCATACCTGGAGCTGATTGGAAGTCTATGACGGCTAAACCACTCCTCCCTCAGTGACGTCAGACGCCTTTGTGCAAGCGAAACACGAGCAGTCCTTTGGAAAATAGAAATTACAGGACGCCAAAGCTAAGTGTATCTTGCTTCCTTAAATTTGATATTCTTACGCACAGCTACACGTTGGATTGAGTTATCAGTAAGAACGGTTTTCATCCTTATGTCATCATGTCTATTTTGGGATCGCTCGCTATCTAATATTTGGGAACTTTTGCTAGCTACTCAGTGGAACTGTCTCAATAATAAGCCAATGGTATTTTGCTATACATTTTGTCTCAGTTCTTCTATTGGTATACACATAACCTATTTTCCTATGCATTTTTTATGTGAATAGTTGATTTTTTGTGTCATATGTTAATAGGTTCACAGCAGCATACGTATGCTTAGGCAGTTATTATCCATTTATTTGCTTTTAACCTTATGTTTGTTCGGTTTTAACTATGGTCACTTTATATTGTTTGACTTGGCTAAAAATAGTGACTCACTGAATGTGATGGGGAATAATAAATTGGCTTTTTTGTAAAGTATTCTCTGTGTGCTTGTTTCAATCCCTTGCTTTTTCAGATCATTACTATATGATTTAAACTTTTCTCTCTATATATATCCTATTTATATTTATTATCAAGGGTAGCATCAGAGTTATAGATGTTCAGCAATATTATCTACTCTCTCATACACTTTTTATATTTATATCTCATTAAATCAGTTGTATAATTTTCATTTGATTTCTGGAAAACAGAGAGAATAAAAAAAAAGGTTTTTATTTTTGAGTCCATGGTTCAGTGCTTGCATACCCCCCCCCAAACATAGTGTCTGCATTACGTGTATCTAAGTGTCAGAGTCACACAGCAGGGGTTATTTGCATTTGAAAAGTACAGGGTTACTTTCTCATAAAATATTTCACCTACGTCAGACTTTTAGGCAACATTTGTGAGGGGTAAGAGATTTTATTTCACACTTCCAGGCAGTCACACATATGGTCTCCTGAAATGGTTGTTAAAGTTAAACAAAACAAATGTTTATTGTTCTCACTTGTATGCTCTTTTAACTTTTGCATCCTGAATGGGGGAGAACTGAGTTAAGTAAATTTTTCTAAATGAAATGAATCTTAAAATATATGATTAAAAATATATTTATTAACCTCACATATACCTTGACATATATATATAAATATATATATACATATACATACAGGTATATATATATATAGCAAAAGAAAAAATTGGAAGGCTGCTGAGCAAACAGGTAGAAAAAAAGACTTTTATTCCATTAAAATAGAGAAAACACAAAAATAACAAGGAGGGTAGTTAGCCATCTAACATGTTTCGCGCTGGTGTGCGCTTACTCATAGATGCTAAGTGCAAGTAATTGAAGCTAATGTATTTAAAGGGGCAGCAACCAATAGGAGATTGATCTTTAAATTCTGTAATTTGATCAGTTTCACACATGAATTTTCTCCTAATTAATTTAAAATTCAGCCCCATTAAAATGCATTAGGTTGTGTATTTAAAAACAAAAAAGACATATTACTTGTGAAAGTATAGCAATACTTGGCTTATTAGAAAATTGCATCATTAGTTACATCAAAAAATTGTTGTAATTATTCCTAATTACTTAGAAAACAGATTATATGAAAGAAAGAAAATTGACAAAAAATAATGAACAAGCAGAAAATGAGAAAAATATAATAAAATAAAATAAAATAATGTAATAAATAAAGAAATAAAGACACTTTGAAGTTAGTCATTTGCAGATGAATGGGAAGTGTGTATGAACACACACATACATGAGGAATATTTGCACACATACATATGAGAGAAGTACATGTAAAAACAAGTGTGTAGATGTATATGAATGTCAGCAAAGACCCAATGAATACTATAACCATCCTACACAAAATAACTGCAAACATGTCTCATATCTAAATGAAATTATGACATTATATGTATGTGTCACCACACGTATGATTCTACACAATATATCTTTTCCCTATTTTTAAATTATATGGACCCAGACTGAGGTGTTATATGGATGAATAGGTAGACATATACTGAAAACATACTAATATGAAAATATATGTATGAGTGTACAGTAATAAGTATATAAAATCATGTTTACCTAATCAACAAAATATCTCATGTCCCATTCTAGGTTCATGCCCAATGGTGATTTCGATCTTAACTTATAGATCCAATATAATTCCTTCTTGTCCAGTATTTTTAACACATTGCCACCTCGCAGGGGAACTCTCGCTATGTCTATGACCTTAATTTTAAAACTAGGTACATTCGTGAGATGAAAAGAATTAAAATGTCTTGCAACCGTAGAATCCTTATTGAAATTTTTTACATCCCTCAAATGTTCCCTAGTGCGATCCCTAAGGCTCCTAGTTGATTGACCAACATATTGGGCCTTGCAAAGTTGGCAATCAAGTAGATATACTATATAGGAGGTAAGGCAAGTAGCATAGAAATCAATTTTAAAAATTTCACCTGTAACTGCACTATTAAATGTATTAGTGTAGTCCATTTTTTCACATGTTAAACAATTTGAAAGGTGTGCTTTGAAATTACCTTTACCCCTGAGCCAATTAGTGTTAGTACTTATATTAGATTTCACTAGACTAGGAGAAAGCTTAGTTGCTAGTGTTGGTGGTTTTTTTGCTACAAATTTACAATTTTTAATATGAGGTTCTAAAATTTCATCACCTTTTAAAATGTGTAGATGCTTTTTGATTATACCACAAATAGAATTGTATTGAAGTGAAAATTCAGTTGAAAACACAATACTATTTTCATCAAGATAATTCTTCTTTTTAGAATCATCTCTAAGTAAGGTGGTACTACCGGTTGTCCCTGCTGGAAGGGGGGAATCTGTGGGTTTGGGCTTCCAATTTTTAATCTCTTCAAATGTTTTAAATAATTCTCTTTCATTGTAGCCTCGAGCTTTAAGTCGTGTGATCAATTCTTCACCACTCTGTACATAGTTTTCAAGATTGCTAGCATTACGTTTGAGTCTAATGAATTGGCTCCTCGGTATCGATTTAACTATATGGCGTGGGTGGCATGAGGTAGCATGGAGAATGGTGTTGCCAGCTGTGTCCTTCCTATATGTACTTGATAGAATCTTATGTGTTAAATTGTCACCAATGAGATGTAGATCCAAAAAGTTAACTCCCTCAGGGTGTAATTCTCCAGTAAACCTCAAATTAATCTCATTGTCGTTTATGACAGATAAGAACTCCTGAAAGGGGAAGTCATCCTTCACAATGAAGATTAGATCATCTATATACCTCATGTACATAAGGATGCCGGACCTGAAAGGTTCCCCTATATCATAAATATGTTGGAGTTCCCACCTACCCACAAAAAGATTTGCATAAGAGGGGGCAAATTTCGCCCCCATTGCTGTTCCCTGGCATTGCAAATAATAAGCTGAATCAAAAATAAAATAATTGTGGGTAAGTAGGAACTCCACAACCTCCAAGATGAATTGTTTGATCTCATCACTGTAGGAGGTGTTTCTGTTCAGGAAAAATTCCAAGGCCCGGCATCCATGCACATGAGGTATAGAGGAATATAAAGATGTAGCATCAATAGTCACCCATTTATAACCTTCCTGCCAATTAAAATTATGCAATATTTCTAGTAAATGGCCTGAATCCCTAATGTAGCTATACAAGTTTTTAACTAACGGTTGTAGTATGCTATCTATCCATTCAGACATAGGCTCCAAAATGGAGCCTATGCCTGAAATAATGGGACGCCCTGGAGGTGATAAAAGGCTCTTATGCGTTTTAGGCAAGTAATGGAATATGGGTGTTATAGCATTGGTTGGTAAAAGGTATTTGGATTTTTCTGTGGTAAAAATACCAAGAGACACAGCTTCTTCTATTAATCGTTGTAATTGTCTAGAAAAAAGTGTGGTAGGGTCTGAATCAAGTTTCCTATATGTGATGCTGTCTGACAGCTGTCTAGTGGCTTCTTTCATATAGTCGGATTTGTTGAGAACAACGACATTGCCACCCTTGTCCGAATTGCGGATGACAATGTCGCTATTGTCAGCCAAATCTCTCACAGCTTGTTGTTCTTGAATAGTTAGATTGTGTTTGTATCGATAACTAGCAGAATTACATGTTCCCTCTAGTTTTAAAATATCTTCCTCTATTCGCTTATGAAAAGAATTAATAAAATTCCCCCTGAAATGTCTAGGATAAAAATTGGACTCATACCTTCTAGGAGTAGATAGACAACCCTGTTCTAAATCAGTAATTTCTGCATTGAAGTTATCTATAGTCTCAATTAAACAAATATCTGAGAAGGAAAATAATTTATTCCAATCTACATTTTTATCAATACTGCTAGACAAGAGGTTAGAGTTGATATTGGATACATGATGAGTGGCTGTGTGCTCAGAGTGAAAAAACCTTTTTAGTGTCAGTTTCCTGATAAACTTATTTACATCAATTTGTGTTCTAAATGCAGAAAACTTGTGTGTCGGTGCAAATCCTAGTCCTTTTTTCAAGACTTTTTCATGTTCCAAAGATAGCTGTGTATTGGATAAATTGATAACATTCAAAGTTACTTCTTCTTCCGTGATTTCTGTTGCTTTCCCATGTTGTCTTCTCTTTTTCTTTCTTGATCTTCTTGTGCGTTTCCTAAAGGGATACCTTGTTGATTGCGAGTTTTGGGGCGGACTGCCTTATCACCATGCTTTTTATCTTTCTTAGATGCACCCTGTAAGGAGAGAGAAAGAGAAGAGGGATGGGGAGACACTGGAACTGGTATATCATCGCATACCCCCCCCCAAACATAATGTCTGCATTACGTGTATCTAAGTGTCAGAGTCACACAGCAGGGGTTATTTGCATTTGAAAAGTACAGGGTTACTTTCTCATAAAATATCTCACCTACGTCAGACTTTTAGGCAACATTTGTGAGGGGTAAGAGATTTTATTTCACACTTCCAGGCAGTCACACATATGGTCTCCTGAAATGGTTGTTAAAGTTAAACAAAACAAATGTTTATTGTTCTCACTTGTATGCTCTTTTAACTTTTGCATCCTGAATAGGGGAGAATTGAGTTAAGTAAATTTTTCTAAATGAAATGAATCTTAAAATATATGATTAAAAATATATTTATTAACCTCACATATACCTTGACATATATATATAAATATATATATATATACATATACATACAGGTATATATATATATATATATATACAATATATATATATATATATATATATATACATATACATATATATATATATATATATATATATATATATATATATATATATATATATATATATATATATGCATATATATACTGCAACTTCTTACTAGTCCTGGGGTAGAGATATTTTCCAGTATTTTCTAGACCAGATCCAATGTATGTTTTCATTACTTTCTATGGCCACCTGATGCTGGGGAAACAGGTTAATGTTAGTAAATGATGAGCCTAGAAAATACAAGGAATATGTGAGTGCATAAAATAACTGCTTATTTTTACCTTCTTATTCATAGTTTTGTATTACGGAAGCTGCATAGAGAGATAGAAGTATTTTTTTATTATTTTTTTTTATTGATTAAAAGTCAATATGTGGCAAGCCATATGCATTATATAGTCGGCTAGATTACGAGTTTTGCGTTAGGCTTAAAAAGCAGCGTTGGCCGGTCCCAACGCTGCTTTTTAATGCCCGCTGGTATTACGAGTCTTACAGGTACAGGTGTACCGCTCACTTTTTTGGCCAGATTTGGAAATACCGCAAATCCACTTACATCAATTGCATATCCTATATTTTCAATGGGACTTGCATAGCGCCGGTATTACGAGTCTGACCAAAAGTGAACGGTACACCCTTTATTGTCAAGCCTGGTACCGTATTTAAAAGTCAGTAGTTAAGAGTTTTACACTACAACACCGTAGCATAAAACTCTTAACTAAAGTGCTAAAAAGTACACTAACACCCATAAACTACCTATTAACCCCTAAACCGAGGCCCCCCCACATCACAAACACTAAAATAAAAATGTTAACCCCTAATCTGCCGAACCGGACATCGCCACCACTATAATAAATATATTAACCCCTAAACTCCCGCCTCGCAAACACTAGTTAAATATTATTAACCCCTAATCTGCCGTCCCTAACATCACCGACACCTACCTACATTTATTAACCCCTAATCTGCCGCCCCCAATGTCGCCGCCACTATATTAAAGTTATTAACCCCTAAATTAAATATAATTTAAATAAATATAAATAAAATAACTATCATTAACTACATTATTCCTATTTAAAACTAAATACTTACCTATAAAATAAACCCTAAGATAGCTACAATATAAATAATAATTACATTGTAGCTATCTTAGGGTTTATTTTTATTTTACAGGCAAGTTTGTATTTATTTTAACTAGGTAGAATAGTTATTAAATAGTTATTAACTATTTAATAACTACCTAGCTAAAATAAATACAAAGGTACCTGTAAAATAAAACCTAACCTAAATTACAATTACACCTAACACTACACTATAATTAAATTAATTCCATAAATTAAATAAAATTATCTAAAGTACAAACCCCCCCACACTAAATTACAGAAAATAATAAACAAATTACAAGAATTTTAAACTAATTACACCTAATCTAATCCCCCTAAAAAAATAAAAAAAGCCCCCCAAAATAAAAAACCCTACACTAAATTACAAATAGCCATTAAAAGGGCCTTTTGCGGGGCATTGTCCCAAATTAATCATCTCTTTTACCTGTAAAAAAAAGTACAAATCACCCCCCCAACATTAAAACCCACCACCCACACAACCAACCCTACTCTAAAACCCACCCAATCCCCCCTTAAAAAAAAACTAAGACTAACCCTTTGAAGATCACCTTACCGGGAGACGTCTTCACCCAACTGGGCCGAAGTCCTCAATGAAGCCGGGAGAAGTCTTCATCCAAGCCGGGCGAAGTGGTCCTCTAGACGGGCAGAAGTCTTCATCTAGACGGTATCTTCTATCTTCATCCATCCGGCGCGGAGCGGGTCCATCTTCAAGACACGCAGAGCATCCTCTTCATCCGACGGCTCTTCTCGAATGAAGGTTCCTTTAAATGACGTCATCCAAGATGGCGTCCCTTCAATTCCAATTGGCTGATAGAATTCTATAAGCCAATCGGAATTAAGGTAGAAAAAAATCCTATTGGCTGATCAGCCAATAGGATTGAGCTCACATTCTATTGGCTGTTCCAATCAGCTAATAGAATGCCAGCTGAATCATATTGGCTGATTGCATCAGCCAATAGGATTTTTTCTACCTTAATTCCGATTGGCTGATAGAATTCTATCAGCCAATCGGAATTGAAGGGACACCATCTTGGATGACGTCATTTAAAGGAACCTTTATTCGAGAAGAGCCGCCGGATGAAGAGGATGCTCCCCGTCGGATGTCTTGAAGATGGACCCGCTCCGCGCCGGATGGATGAAGATAGAAGATGCCGTCTGGATGAAGACTTCTGCCCGTCTGGAGGACCATTTCTCCCGGCTTGGATGAAGACTTCTCCCAGCTTCGTTGAGGACTTCGGCCCAGTTGGCCCAGTTGGGTGAAGATGTCTCCCGGTAAGGTGATCTTCAAGGGGTTAGTGTTAGGTTTTTTTAAGGGGGGATTGGGTGGGTTTTAAAGTAGGGTTGGTTGTGTGGGTGGTGGGTTTTAATGTGGGGGGTGATTTGTACTTTTTTTTTACAGGTAAAAGAGCTGATTACTTTGGGGCAATGCCCCGCAAAAGGCCCTTTTAAGGGCTATTTGTAATTTAGTGTAGGGTAGGGCTTTTTTATTTTGGGGGTCTTTTTTATTTTTTAGGGGGGATTAGATTAGGTGTAATTAGTTTAAAATTCTTGTAATTTGTTTATTATTTTCTGTAATTTAGTGTTTGTTTGTTTTTTGTACTTTAGATCATTTAATTTAATTGTATTTCATTTAGTTAATTTATTTAATTATAGAGTAGTGTTAGGTGTTAGAGTAACTTAGGTTAGGTTTTATTTTACAGGTACTTTTGTATTTATTTTAACTAGGTAGTTAATAAATAGTTAATAACTATTTAGTAACTATTCTACCTAGTTAAAATAAATACAAAGTTTCCTGTAAAATAAAAATAAAACCTAAGATAGATACAATGTAACTATTAGTTATATTGTAGCTATCTTAGGGTTTATTTTATAGGTAATATTTAGTTTTAAATATGAATAATTTATTATATGATAGGAATATTTAATTAGATTTATTTAAATTTTATTTGTTAGGGGGTGTTAAGGTTAGGGTTAAAGTTAGGTTTAGGGGTTAATAACTTTAATCCATGCATTTGTATCCTCTAGGCTAGATTACTGCAATGCACTCAGACAGTACAAAACGCAGCAGCCAGACTATTGACCAATTAAACTCGCTCCTGTTCTCCACTCCCTGCATCGGCTTCCAATTAAATGGCGAACCTATTTTAAAATTGACCTGCTGACTTTCAAAGCCTTAAACAACCAAGGCCCACAGTACCTGAAAGAGCTCCTGACACCCTACATCCCATCCCGTTCACTTAGGTCAGCCAACACATCCCTCCTCTCAGTGCCAAGAATAAGGACAAACTCAGGCTCCAGAGCATTCTGCCACGCTGCGCCTACTTTCTGGAACTCTTTACCGTGCGCAATCAGAGAGGCACCGTCCTTACATACTTTTAAAAAAAAGCTAAAGACCCACCTCTTCCATCAGGCATTCAGTCCGCTTATCTGACCTTCAGAAACTCCTAACTTTTATGTCTTATGTTGGTATATTTGTTAAGTGCTTTGAGTCTCACAGGGAGAAAAGCGCTATATAAATCGCAAATTATTATTATAAATTATTATAATAAGAATAATGTAGGCGTCGGCGATGTCGGGGCGGCAGATTAGGGGTTAATAAGTATTAGATTAGGGGTGCTTAGACTCGGGGGTTCATGTTAGGGTGTTAGGTGTAGACATAAATGTATTTTCCCCATAGGAATCAATGGGGCTGCGCTAGGAGCTAAACGCTGCTTTTTTGCAGGTGTTAGTTTTTTTTTCAGCCGGCTCTCCCCCATTGATTCCTATGGCGAAATCGTGCACAAGTTAAGCAGCGCTGGTATTGAGGTGAGATGTGGAGCAAAATTTTGCTCTACGCTCACTTTTTTGCAGTTAACGGCGGGTTTGTAAAAACCCATAATACCAGTGCTGTCTAAGTGAGCGGTGAGCATAAACTGCTCATTAGCACTGCATAGCCTCTAACGCAAAACTCGTAATCTAGCCGAGTGTTTTTTTTAAATGTGCCACTAAGCTTGCAAAATTAATATTCTAAATGACCAAGTATTCATTTTTACAGGGGCCCAGCATTTAATAGCTACTGTAGTTATATGAAGAACCTAAATTACTATTATTATATGTGACCACCTAAAATAATCACCTTGTAAAACTGCACATTATATTAATTAACTAAACTAATCACTGTAATTTATCTAGATAATGATTTATTTACTGTGATGGGAATTTATGTAAAAAGGAACATAGACAAAATAACAAAGATAATTTGTTAGCAATTAGTTATAAAACTTAGGGAATCATTTACTAGTTTGTAGCAGATTTAGGGACCTTTAAGTAAATGTTTCAGAAAAAAATGACTCCCTCATGACTCCCCAACAGGCCAGATTTTCAGGATTACTTTGGATGAGAGCAGGTAAAATAACCATGTTTACTAATCCGCTGATTGTTTGACCTGTGCTCTAGTTCAGATATCCTCAAACTATCACCTGTTAGGGAGGCCTGAGGACAAGTTTAAAAACCAGTGGTCTATACCAAGAGAAAGAGGTACATTTTATAAAATAGCAGTACATTGGATTTTTTAATTGTAAACTCTCTCTATATCATGAGTTCCATTTTGACTTCCCTGTTCCTTTAAATGGATAGAAAGGTCAAAAGTGAATGTCAAGTCACGTTCACCACTCTTCCTCATCTTGTTAATTACCTAAAATAAACGTTAGTTTAATTCATAATTTTTTTTATAATTTAAGACTAAAACCATAATCGAAGGATTTAAAACCCTACTTCGCTTACTTTCTTCCTCCGCCCGCCATCTTGTCCCTCGTATCTAATTTGATTGACATTGCCCTTAACGAATTATAGCTCATACCCCGTGGCGTCCAGCCCCTTTTTGCACACGTAACATGATCAAACTGCGCATGCGGTCCCTAACAAATCATCATTGACAATCCATGCTCGTTCACATGTAGCGCATGCGCAAACAATTCCGAACACCTAATGCATGCGCAATGTCTATCTACCTGTCAACCGCGGTCCACGATCCCTAATAAAGTGTTTAACCCCTAAACCGCCGCTCCCGGACCCCGCCGCTACCTAATAAAGTTATTAACCCCTAAACCGCCGCCATCTACCTTAGCTACCCCGCCGCCATCTACCCCTGCGCCATCTACCCCGCCGACATCTACCCCATCTACCCCGCCGACATCTACCCCGCCGACATCTACCCCATCTACCCCGCTGACATCTACCCCGCTGACATCTACCCATCTACCCTGCCGACATCTACCCCGCCGACATCTACCCCATCTACCCCGCTGACATCTACCCCACCGACATCTACCCCGCTGACATCTACCCCATCTACCCTGCTGACATCTACCCCGCCGACATCTACCCCATCTACCCCGCTGACATCTACCCCGCCGACATCTACCCCATCTACCCCGCCGACATCTACCCCATCTACCCCGCTGACATCTACCCCGCTGACATCTACCCCGCTGACATCTACTACGCCGACATCTACCCCGCCGACATCTACCCCACCGACATCTACCCCATCTACCCCGGCAACATCTACCCCATCTACCCCGCCGACATCTACCCCATCTACCCCACTGACATCTACCCTGCCGACATCTACCCCATCTACCCCGCCGCCATCTACCCCATCTACCCCGCCGACATCTACCTCATCTACCGCGCCGACATCTACCCCATCTACCCCGCCGACATCTACCCCACCTACCCCGCCGACATCTATTTTAAAAATATTAATCCCTAATTTAATCCTAATTTATATATATTAAGTATAATAACCCTATCTAACTCTAACATCCCTAACTAAATTCTTATTAAAATAGATCTAATTAATATTAATATTATTAATTAAAATATTCCTATTTAAATCTAAATACTTACCTATAAAATAAACCCTAATATAGCTACAATATAACAAATAATTACATTGTAGCGATTTTAGGGTTTATATTTATTTTACAGGCAACTTTGTATTTATTTTAACTAGGTACAATAGCTATTAAATAGTTATTTACTATTTAATCGCTACCTAGTTAAAATAATTACCAATGTACCTGTAAAATAAATCCTAACCTAAGTTACAAATATACCTACACTATCAATAAATTAAATAAACTACAAATATCTAAACTAAAATACAATAAATTAAACTAAACTAAATTACCAATAAAAAACAAACACTAAATTACAAAAAATAAAAAAAATTACAAGATTTTTAAGCTAATTACACCTATTCTAAACCCCCTAATAAAATAATAAAGCCCCCCAAAATAAAAAAATTTCCCTGCCCTATTCTAAATTAAAAAAGTTCAAAGCTCTTTTACCTTACCAGCCCTTAAAAGGGCCTTTAGCGGGGCATGCCCCAAAGAAAACTGCTCTTTTGCCTGTAAAGATAAACATAATACCACCCCCCAACATTACATCCCACCACCCACATACCCCTATTCTAAACCCACCCAAACCCCCCTTAAATAAACCTAACACTACCCCCCTGAAGATCTCCCTACCTTGTATTCACCCAGCCGGGCAGAACTCTTCATCCGATCCGGACGATGTCGAATCAAGCGGCAGTGAACTCTTCTTCCTTCCGGCGATGTCTTCAAGCAAAGCGGCATCTTCAATCTTCTTTCTTCGCTCCTCCGCCACGGAGCATCCATCCGGCACGAAGACTAAACGAGGAATGAGGTTCCTTTAAATGACGTCATCCAAGATGGCGTCCCTCGAATTCCGATTGGCTGATAGGATTCTATCAGCCAATCGGAATTAAGGTAGAAAAATCTGATTGGCTGATTGAATCAGCCAATCAGATTCAAGTTCAATCCGATTGGCTGATTCAATCAGCCAATCAGATTTCTCTACCTTAATTCCGATTGGCTGATAGAATCCTATCAGCCAATCGGAATTCGACGGACGCCATCTTGGATGACGTCATTTAAAGGAACCTCATTCGTCGGGAAGTCGTCGTGCCGGATGGATGCTCCGCAGCGGAGGAGCGAAGAAAGAAGATTAAAGATGCCGCTTTGCTTGAAGACATCACCGGATGGAAGAAGACTCTCTGCCGCTTGCTTGAAGACATCGCCGGATGGAAGAAGACTTCTCTGCAGCTTGAATGAAGACATCGCCCGGATCGGATGAAGAGTTCTGCTCGGCTGGGTGAATACAAGGTAGGGAGATCTTCAGGGGGGTAGTGTTAGGTTTATTTAAGGGGGGTTTGGGTGGGTTTAGAATCGGGGTATGTGGGGGGTGGGGTGTAATGTTGGGGGGTGGTATTGTGTTTATCTTTACAGGCAAAAGAGCAGTTTTCTTTGGGGCATGCCCCGCTAAAGGCCCTTTTAAGGGCTGGTAAGGTAAAAGAGTTAACTTTTTTTAATTTAGAATAGGGCAGGGAAATTTTTTTATTTTGGGGGCTTTATTATTTTATTAGGGGGCTTAGAATAGGTGTAATTAGCTTAAAAATCTTGTAATATTTTTTTTTATTTTTTGTAAATTAGTGTTTGTTTTTTTGTGTAATTTAGTTTAGATTATTTTATTGTATTTTAGTTTAGATATTTGTAGTTTATTTAATTTATTGATAGTGTAGGTGTATTTGTAACTTAGGTTAGGATTTATTTTACAGGTAAATTTGTAATTATTTTAACTAGGTAGCTATTAAATAGTTATTAACTATTTAATAGCTATTGTACCTAGTTAAAATAAATACCAAGTTACCTTTAAAATAAATATAAACCCTAAAATAGCTAAAATGTAATTATTAATTACATTGTAGCTATCTTAGGGTTTATTTTATAGGTAAGTATTTAGATTTAAATAGGAATATTTTCATTAATAATATTAATATTAGATTTATTTTAATAAGAGTTTAGTTAGGGATGTTAGAGTTAGATAGGGTTAGTATACTTAATATATAGATAATATAATAACGATATTAACTATATTAACCCTAATATAATTAGGGTTAATATAGTTAATATATATAATATAATAACTATATTAACTATATTAACCCTAATATAATTAGGGTTAATATAGTTAATTAAAATATAAATATCAGATGCGCCCTCTAAATTAGCTATAAAAATATTGCCAGTGTTAAAGTAATGTGCACTGCAATTTTGCGATGTCTGTGTGATGCTTCAAAAAATTGCTATAATGTGTATCAAAATATTAAATTCTATTAAATATCGTAACAATCTGTAAAATGTTATTTAAAATTAATAGATGTGGATAAATAATATATTCATAATATGACCATCTCATATACTGTTTTAACAAAGATAGTCCACACTCTAGGAGATATTTCACAGATCTCCAGGCAGCAAACTCATTCCAGATCGATGTTGGCAGTCGTAGGTTCTGTTAAAAAGAAGAAGAGAAGAGGCGCCAAATGGTGTGTATCGTTTGAACTACAGAAGGCCAAGCCCCCAAATGAATCTTACTTACAAGATTTCCAGCACTTGAGAAGTGCCACATATGCCTTCTGAACTATTTGCAGCCGTCCAGCTAGCTGATTTGAGGCCAATGTTGCTTCGGTATTAAGCTGTGCAAGACAAAATCACAAAAGTGCCATAATAGTGTGTATCAGTGAGAACACTAACAAATGCGCAAATATTGAAATGTACTCACGAGATGTAGGGCACTTGAGAAGTGCCACAAAGACCTTCTGGGCACTTATCAGCTGTCCAGATCACTGTGTTCACAGGTAATCCTCTGGGCTAAAGCGTTAGATTCACAATGGCTCCAAAAAGCAATTTGGGATTCAACCTCCAATCACTTTTTGCTGGTCTCCTTGGCCCCTTTCCATGATGGCATCTTGGAAAGGGGCCAAGGAGACCAGCAAAAAGTGATTGGAGGTTGAATCCCAAATTGCTTTTTGGAGCCATTGTGAATCTAACGCTTTAGCCCAGAGGATTACCTGTGAACACAGTGATCTGGACAGCTGATAAGTGCCCAGAAGGTCTTTGTGGCACTTCTCAAGTGCCCTACATCTCATGAGTACATTTCAATATTTGCGCATTTGTTAGTGTTCTCACTGATACACACTATTGTGGCACTTTTGTGATTTTGTCTTGCACAGCTTAATACCGAAGCAACATTGGCCTCAAATCAGCTAGCTGGACGGCTGCAAATAGTTCAGAAGGCATATGTGGCACTTCTCAAGTGCTGGAAATCTTGTAAGTAAGATTCATTTGGGGGCTTGGCCTTCTGTAGTTCAAACGATACACACCATTTGACGCCTCTTCTCTTTTTCTTTTTAATATAGTTAATATAGCTGGCGGCGGTGTAGGGTGATTAGATTAGGGGTTAATGTGTTTAATATAGGCGGCGACAGTGTAGAGGGATTAAATTAGGGGTTAATACATTTATTATAGGTAGGGCCGGTGTAGGGGGATTAAATTAGGGGTTAATACATTTATTAAAGGTAGGGCCGGTGTAGGGGGATTAGATTAGGGGGTAATACATTTATTATAGGTGGCCGCGGTGTAGGGGGATTTAGATTAGATGCAAAAGAGCATTTTAGTTTATGACAAAGCCCTGCCAAAAGCCCTTTTAAGGGCTGGTAAAAGAGCTGAATTCTTTGGGGCAAAGCCCCGCAAAAAGCCCTTTTAAGGGCTGGCAATAGAGCTGTTACTTTGGGGTAATGCCACGCAAAAGCCCCTTTTCAGGGCTATTTTTAGGGTTAGACTTGGGTTTAGTGGTAGGGGTAGTTTAGTATTTTAGGGGTTAAATAATTTAATATAGCTGGCGGCAGGGTAGGGGGATTAGATTAGGGGTTAATTAATTTAATATAGGTGGCGGCGGGGTAGGGGGATTAAATTAGGGGTTAATAATTTTAAAATAGATGGCGGCGGGGTAGGAGCTCTCATTAGGGGGTAGGTAAGGTAGATAGACATTGCGCATGCGTTAGGTGTTAGGTTTATTTTGTAGCTAGTTTAGGAAGTTACGGGGCTCCAATAGACAGCGTAAGGCTTACTACGGCTACATTTTGTGGCGAGGTGAAAATGGAGTAAGATTTCTCCATTTTCGCCACGTAAGTCCTTACGCTGTATATTGGATACCAAACTGCGCTGGTTTGGTATACCTGCCTATGGCCCAAAAAAACTACGGGCGACGGCAGAAATATACGAGCGTAACTTCTAGGTTACGCCGTATATAGGATACCAAACCAGCGCAAATTTCAGCGTCGCCGGCATTTGCGTTCACAATTCGCTTACAACATAGTAATGAATGAATAGCTAGTCATTGAATACTATGTTGCAACGATTGACGCCTGCGCTTTAGGCATAAAAAATTTTGGGTCACGCAGGCGCAAATCGATTTGGGGAATGGTGCGCATGCGCAATTGTTCCGGCAATTGGGAACGCGCATTTGAAGTAATAAAGGCAATTATCCGGAAATACATGGAGGGCGGAGCTAGGAACGGCCGGGAAAGTAAATATAAAGTGTATTTATAACAATAATATATATAAAAAAAAAAATAAAAAAGTTGCGATCATACAGGCTGCAAAAACGAAAAACTTTACCTTCACTTTAAACTGTGCATAGGCGAGTTTCAATTTTAAATAGAAGCATTTTTGCAATATACTTCCATTAGTAAAAGCAGTAGCAGATCTACTCAACAAAGAGCCCTGGTGCAAAATAGTTTTTGGGCCCCCCTCCAAAGGTAACTCATTAGTAATCAATAGTAATGGTATACATCCTGCTCAGTATAATGGTTTTAGGATAGACAGACAATGGTTGTTCCGCCCGTGAGTAAAAGTTAATACTGATTTTCCGTTGCATATGCACAATACTAAACTTCACAGAGCTGGTGGTGATGTGTACTGTGTCTGTGAAGACTTCATTTGTGTCATACAAGCCACTGCTGACTCTCTCTCTCTGCTGAGAAAGTGTAGTGTTTGAATACTGGTTCACAATCTCTCACAGCATATGTGCATATGCTCCTGAAAAACGGTAATAGAGCATTTTTGCTAATGGAAGAATACAGCAAAATACTTAATCTCTTTCTGTCCCTTTAAATATGACGCAGAGTTGTTATTGACCTTTTTTAGCCCAGGCTTCAGAATACCATTCAAGGACATAGAGCCGGGGCGTTTCGGAGGAAACTTAAAATCGGCTAGAAAATTTCCGGGGGTGGTGAGGGAGAAGCTAAACAAGGAGGTTGCACTGGGTAGAATGGCTGGACGCTTTCCCTCCCCTTAGTTTGATAACCTGAGGGTTTCTCCTTTGGGGGTGGTGTCAAAAAAAGCAAAGTGGCAATTTAGAATGATCCACCACTTATCTTATCCGAAGTGTCAGGGTAAAGGTAAATGACATAATATATATATATATATATATACTAATATATATACGTAAATGAAATAATATTAAAAGGATGTGTGTATATATATATGAAGCCGTCTATTTTATCAGATGTGCTGTAGAATAGAAATTCTGATGTCAGGATTTAACTCAAAACCCCCTACAAGATGAGAGCTGGGTGAATACACATTTATCAGGATTGGAAATCAGCATAGCCTTTTGAAGCATGACCCCTGCGGTGTGAGCACACAGACATTTTCCAAAAGGAACTGACTCAGTGACCATGCTCATTTGACTATATGCAGAATTTTATGACTCTATGACATTTGGCCTGCCCAATTTAATACAGTCACTTAGAGGAATGTTGGGGAAGTAATTTTGACAGAGAACAGGATACAGGCCTATATATGGATTTCCTCCAAGGGAAATGCCGATCCGTCTGAAGAAATGTGAGAGATACAAACATTCTTCAAAGGAGCTGAAAATTGACAACTGCCTGCCAAGTGACTCAGGCTGTGTGGCTGATAACATCAGAATACACGTGACGCAGACATTGTGTCTGGGGTTAGAATAACATAGAGAAGACACATGGCTTACATTATGATTTCAAAGCAACTGTAGTTAGATTTCAAATAAAAAATACTAGGAAAAAAAATACAAGACATACATATTTTGAAAGCATGAATACCTTAGCCTCTTTGTGTTTAAGAACATGAATAGATGTTTATGGACCTGAAGAGAAGTGATCATTAACATTTATTTTTATTTCAGATCTACATAAACAGGATTTATGTATTCAGGAAGAAATACACAGAAATGTCACATACTATATCTGGGTGAATGCAGTATATCAGGAGTTTTAAATATTACCAATCTGGAGATATAAAAATAAGCTGTTATTTACAAAGAAATGCCAGAATACTGATAAAATTATAATGCATTTTAAACTAATAATTAGCAGTGTTAAATTGCTTTAATATAATACAATGTTAATAATATAAAACATGACGTTTCATATCAAAACGATCAGGAAATTAATCTGAGGCCGCTTCACCTATAATTAATATTGGGAGAGATTAATACAAGAAATTGTGGCAGTTATTACATAGTTTAAAGAAATATTTCACTGGCTAAAAATGTTGGTTAAATGCATTTGTATGTATTGTCATGCTGCATTGTTTTTGTACTGTCTGTTGGTAATGCTGCCACCTGGTGTTATGTTGCGAGAACTACAGCCAGAAGGTTCTTTCTGGCTGTTAAAAATGAAATTTCCAAGGGCCAATCCGATTAGACTTCCCGGGTAACCAATGGGAAGGTCAGCTCCCGTAGTGCCACCCACATGATGTCATCAATGATTGAAAACATATATAAGTAAGCAAAAGAGAAATAAAAAAAGAAAAGGCTGTTTTAACTTTGGATGATATCTGCTGCTGGGCATTTTAAAACCAATCTAAACAAGCTGACTACCTCCTTCTCATTGATTGCAAAAATTACTTATCTGTCTTCTGAGATGACCTAAAGACCGCTACGAATTGGTTCAAAATTGGTGAAGTATATTGTATTTTAAATTGGTAATCATAAGCCTAGGTATTGTTTAAATCTGTATCTGATTTGCTAAGTAAATCATCTGTGCAAGTTCTGATATTGTAAGTTAATTTTGTATTAGGATTGCAGTTAAATAGCAGAACATATATATTATCCTATTGCTTAAATTAACACTGTAAATCATATTGCTGAATGTTTGTAACTGCTATTTTAGGTCTCATTGTAATATTTTAAATGCAGCTCTGAATGAAAGATTGGATTTAAAGTAAATTAATATGAGCTTTGCATAGCATATTTTAAATAGTTTTTGTTTTAACGCATATAATATTAACTCATATTATAATCATTACAAATATGTACGTATCAACATGTTCATAGTTATTTACTAATAATAAAGAATTCAGATATTTAGATTATTTTTATTGTCTTAGCAAATGTATGTTTGATTGCAGGTTTAGTTTAAAGGAAGATTGTTAAATATATTCCCTGCCATATACTTACACATTGTTTAGAGAATACTGCTAAGATTTTCATAAATATACTGACAGAAGGGTACTTCTGTGAATGATGGGATTGATCCAGAGCTGGTCTTGGTGAAGTGCGCATCCTTTGATTGGGCAGTGGTGGTGATCAGGTTAGCGGGCCAGGGGGCGTTGATGGTGAAGGTGGGCATTGAATCTGAATTTAGGTTGTTGCCAGTGCACCCCACATGACATAATTTGTTAGGTTGTGTTTTTGATGGTTCGTTCTTTGATGGTTTATTTTTACCTATGGGTTGCTCGTTTTTTTGTTCGTATTTTGAGAAGCTTAGTTCCTTTTTTTGATTGGGTAGTCAGGCAGAAGTCTGGCTATCAACCTTGGTACATTACCTGGATAATTTTTTGTTTGTGGGTCCGGCCGGGTAGGGAGTATGCGAGAAACTGGTAAAAAAACTTGGGGAAGTGGCGGAGGAATTTAGGATCCCAGTAGCTGAGGAGAAGTCGTAAGGGTCGGTAACATCCTAAAGTTTCCTGGGGATTCAGTTGGATACAGTGAGGATGGAGTACAGGCTACTGGAGGACAAGCTGGAAGATTTGAGAAGCACAATAATTGAGACTTTAGCGAAGCCCAAGACGACACTAAGGAAGCTTCAATCGCTTATTGGCAAGCTAAACTTTGCCTGTATGATAATTCCAGTAGGGAGGGCATTTTGTAATAGGGTGTCATTGGCCACAGCAGGGGTCCCTGGGGCGCATTATCATGTGTGGCTCTCGTCAGAATTGAAGGAGGATCTGAAGGTTTGGGAGATCTTTTTGGGGCAATTTAATGGCATGTCGCTGTTTCAGGAGGTAGATTGCTCAGACGAGAGCTTGTTCTTGTTTACAGATGCATCGGGGGCCCACTGGTTTGGGGAATACCTGAAGGGTAGAAGGTATGTGGAGGCATGGCCAGGGAAGTGGGTGACTGCGGGTCTGATAAAAAAAATTGACATTTTTGGAATTTTTTCCTTTAGTGGTTGGTTTGAATATTTGGTCGGATGTTTTGAGGGATAAGAGGGTTTGTTTCCATTCAGACAACCTGGGTATGGCATTGGCCATTACCAAGTTGTCAGTGTCCTCTCCCCCGGTCATTCATCTGTTGAGAGTATTTGTCTTGGAGTGTTCGCAAAGCAATTATAACATTTTGAGCTGTTTACGTTCCGGGGAAGCTCAACGTAATCACTGACTTTTTATCCCATTTTCAGTGGCAGCGGTTTCGTGCTGTGGCCCCAGATGCAGAGAGGGCATGGCCTGTCTGAAGGAGCTGTGGCAGTTAGGATCCCAATGCTAATGAGCTTGGTGCAGGGGGCATTGGCACCCAACACGTGGAGGGCTTATGCCCGGGTGTTGAAGCAATGGTTTTCTCGGAATTGGTACGATAGGTCAAATCTTGGGGTGCTGAGGGGCTATCGCCCTGGGAGGTGAGAAAGCGAATGGCAGCATTGGCTTTCTTATTTCAGTTGTTGGAATGGGAGGATGTGACAAAAGTCTTTCTGGTGAGAATGGTCATTAGAGGTTTGTGCAGAGGTAGAAAGCAAGGTGACAGGAGTAGACTAGTCATGTTTGCGCTGTTGCAGGAGGTTGTGAGGTGTTTGCCAGGGTTATGTTTTTCTGAATTTGAGGTCCTCTTATTTAAAACAGCTTTTCCTGTTAGCCTTCTTTGGAGCATTCTGAATTTCAGAGTTGGTGCATCAGAACAGACGAGTGGTAGGGTGCCTGTTAAGAAAGGATGTGTTAGTGAAGAGTGACGAAGTGGAGTTGTGGCTGAGGAGATCCAAAACTGATCAAGGGGGGAGGGGGACGTTGATTCATCTTTGGGCAATAACAGGGCAATGTTGCCCGGAGAGGACAGTGGGGGAGTTTATAAGACACAGGCTGGGAGGTGAAGGTAATTTCTTGATTTATAGCGATGGTTCTATCCTTTCAAAGTTTCAATTTGTGGTGGTTTTTCGGAAGGCATTGACAAAGATGGATTTCTATGGGTCAGAGTTCGGGTCACACTCTTTCTGTATTGGGGCAGCAATGGAGGCAGTATGTTTGGTTCTGGATGCATCTGTGATAAAGGGGATTGGTAGATGGAGATCTGAAAGGATTAGGGGATATGTGCGTTCTGAGCTGAGGGTGTAAAGGGTACTAGGTTATCTAATTTGTCTTTGACAGGTTTGGTGAGATGCTGGCTAGTGGGGCACTCGTATATTTACTGGGTGAGAAAAGTGGCTGCAGTGAAGGATGATGGCATTCAACTAGGGCTGGCAAGGGACAGGGCTTTGCTGAAATGGTTTGGGGTGAGGGGTATGAAATGGGAACAGGGTGTGAGGAAGATTGTGGATTATGCTAGGTTTTTCTCCCTTCCTCAGATTTTTTTGATACATGCAGGAGGGAATGATTTAGGATTCATGTCACAGAAGGATCTAGTGGATATGATGAAAGGGAGTCTAGACATATTAAAATAGCTGCTCTGAAATTGAGAGTAGAGTAGTTTGGAGAGTGACTTGGGATACGAAAAAGTTGGAGGCTTCCAGACGGAAGATAAATAGAACAATTTCAGGGTATGTTAAAAAGTTAGAGGGTTTGGGATTCAGACATGTGGAGTTTGAGGGTGTAGGGGGAGATGTTTTTATTTGCGGGATGGAGACCACCTTAACGAAGTTGGACTGCACTTGTTTAATTTCACATGGAAAGAGGGTATTGAAAAGGCCTTGGCAGGATGGGGCGGTGCTCGGCTGATGTCTGAGCTGTGGTAGGGTGCTTGTTCTAATTTCTAGAGGCTTACACCTGAGAGGAATTAAAGTGTACCCACTATTAAAATAATAGGGGAGGAGTTATTGAGGATGGGCCCTCCCCCCAGGCTGGGGGCAGGGACTGTGGTGGAGAAGGAGGGCAAGCACCATGGTTTAAGTTAAAGTGTTATGTTGAATAATATTGTATTTAATAAAATGTAGCTGCAGCCTTTTCATACCAAAATTGGAGTGTTTGTATTTATTGGTAAAGGTCAAGAATGACTTGACAATGTGGGGGTCAAGTAAGAGCCTGGTGACAGAATGGAAAGGAGGCTCATTTGACCACACTTGGAAGGAATGGGGGTCAATTTTAAGGCAAATGGTGGGATCTTAGGCTTGGGGTTATAAGCCCTGTACAGGAAGTCAGGTGTCCTCTTTTAATCCAGACAGCACGGCAGGTTAAGCTCCGGCCCTCCCTCCCTACAATTGGAAAAATTGGTTGATGGATATAGATGTCACAGCTGTGGCGGGGTGCTTGTTCTAATTTCTAGAGGCTTATGCCTTGGAGGAATTGAAGTGTACCCCCTGTTAAGATAATAGGGGAGGAGTTATTAAGGATGGGCCCTCCCCCCAGTGTGGGGGCAGGGGCTGTGTGGAGGAGGGCAAGCACCATGATTTGTCACCATGGTTTGTCTTGAGTTAAAGTGTTATGTTGAATAATATTGTATTTAATAAAATGGAGCTGCGGCCTTTTCATAACCAAATTGGAGTGTTGTGTATTTATCGGTAAAGGTCAAGAATGACTTGACAATGAGGGGGTCATGTTCTTTCAACTTAAAACTGGTTCTTTTCTTCTTTTGTCCTTATTGAATAGGAGCAAGAGGGCAATTAGTTATATATGGCCTAAGCTGAAAATATTTATCATTTTACATTTTATATCTACCTCTTACTTTTTATATTACAGCACATGCAGATTGTATGCTTTTTTGACAAATTAAACATTGTTTCTTGCTGGATATCATTTTTTTTATTTCAAGACCTCAGATCCTTTCAGGCCTTGCATACTACAGTTAAAAAAATATTTACTTATCCTTGCAGTGTTACATACTTTCCAGACATCAAAGAAACAGAGAACGCTTTGCTTAAAAGCACCCACCACAGGCAGTATACAACCTAAAAGTGCTATTTGAGTTTTTGAATATTTATCACAAATCAAGCAAGTATATTGTTAATATTGTTTTTACAAATGTGTTAATCCCACGAGGGGCTTGCATCAGATCTATCTCGGTGTCTGTTTAAATGGAGTTTTACTTTGTATAAAAAAGGTGTTTCAAACTAAGACCTGGAGGCCACAAACTAGGTCTCCATTTTGTTGTATGTGGCCATTTATTTCAATATTTTATAATATTCCATTACTTCTCATATTTCAGATTATTCTTTAGCTCACAGTTGTCCTTTTGATCATATGTTTCTATGTATACAAGTATATGATTAATATAATTTATCATAACGCTTCCTGTTAGTGATGAAAAAAATCAAAATAGTCCTTGTTTTAGGAAAAATATCTGGTGTAGAATAATGCAGCTTTATTGGACCAGACATGAACAAACACTATTCATTATACCATTATCTGGTGTGGAATAATGCAGCTTTATTGACCCAGACAAGAACAAACACTATTCATTATACCATTAGCTTCCATTGGTTGTGCAATGAATTGCTGTGTTACAGCCCTTCCTGACACTCGAGGGCTTAATGATATGCTTTATCCTGAGTTTTTCTTTCATTTTATTATAGAAATATATACAGTATATTCATAACAGAGAGAAAGGGACTAAATATACAGTATTTTGGCTGTTCATTATTCTATCTGTTTGTTCTCAGTATTGCCTTATGCATAGCCAAGAGATCCTTGAATTCCCAATCAGTTTTTTTTCGCTGCTAGTACTGCTGATAAATGATTCCACATTTATATAATGTCCTGTTTTCTACTATTTTTTAACTGTTTCTACCAGAAACATTAATTTAATTAATGTTTCATTTTTAGTGCATTATATCATTTAAGCCCCAACACCTATGTGTGAGGAACTTACCGGGAGCTCTGCTTCGGCCTAACCTCCCTGTCTTGGCAAACACAGAGAGTGACTGCTTCTACTCCGGCTGCAGTTTCCACTAGGTGCATGCGGCCGCAAGCTGCCAGGATTTAAAGGGGCCATGTCCTAATTACCAGAACTCTCACCTGGAGGACTCAGGTGTGTGAGTTCCTATAAAATCTCACCCAACCCATCAGTCTGGGCTTATTGCCTTTCTACCTTGTTTCTGGTTCCTGTAAGCCAAAGCATACTTATCTGATGCCTGTGTATGTTCACCTTGTTTTAGAGACTCAAGCATACTACCTTGTACCTTCATATGGTCACCTTGTTCCAGAGACTCAAGTATACTTAACTTTTACCTGCGTATGCTCACCTTGTTCCAGAGACCAAACATACTTACCTTGTTTCTGCTTCTGCTCACCTTGTTCCAGAGACCAAGCATACTTACCTTGCACCTGCGTATGCTCACATGGTTCCTGATACCTGTGTATGATCACTTTCCTGAATTTGTACCTATCTGGTATACCGTTATATTCTCACCAACAGTACCCGCTGGGTATCCTGTGACTGCTGAGAAACCTGTGTCTACTATACCAGTGGCAGTCTTCCTCAAACCAGCTGTGTCTACTGTACCTATCTGGTATACCGTTATATTCTCACCAACAGTACCTGCTGGGTATCCTGTGCCTGCTGAGAAATCTGTGTCTGCTATACCAGTGACAGCCTTCCTCAAATCAGCTGTGTTCATTGTATCATATGATTAAATTTGCTGGGAATGTATTTTCTTTCTTAATACTTCTATTTAACCCTTTCACGCTGTTAGGATGGCATGGAATGTCCAACTTATATGGCGTCCTGCAGAATCCCCCTTTGACAAAAGCAGAAATCAGACTGGGGGCAGCATAAACCGCCCAAAGTTTCCGGCAACCCGATAACTCAAGTTATGAAGCAGCAGCAGTAAAAGGTGGCGGACTGCAATCAACCCAATCAAATATGATCGGGATGATTGACACCCCCTGCTAGCGACCGATTGGCCGTGAATGTGCAGGGGGCGGCTTTGCACAAGCATTTCTTGTGAAATGCTTGTGCAATGTTAAATGCCGACAGCATTTAGTCACTCTTGATTCTAGAGAAAACTGCTATTGTTTTGGTTAGTATATTTTACCACTCACTTGTAATTACTAATATACTGTAGCTAACGTATGTACACATTCTTAAAAAAACTAGTTTCATAGACAGATTTCTTTCAAAAAAAAAAATTAAGTATATTTGTATTCAGAATAATTCTCTATTCCTAATTGCAGCCACAAGACAGAAGAGGAAAATATAAAGTGAAACCAAAGCAAAGAAACTTGAGCTTTAGCATACATGATTATTGAGAAACATTAGCAGCACAAGAAGGAAGATCTGGCAGACAGAGATAAGACAAGGCTTTGTATTCAGGCAATGAGAAAAGTAAAGTAAAATAGCAAATAGAACAAGAGAAGGGAAAGCACTGGAAGATCAGACACAGCTCGAAGTGGTTTCTGCCTTTTAGAAGTTTCAGACCAGCATTTACAAAGACAAAACAAACTCATGAGAGCCGTCTTTAAAATGAGAAAACAACATCACAGCAGTGGGTGCAGATTTCAAGAACCATAAATTGTCCTGAGTCTCTCACCAAGACTGATCTTTGAAAAGTCATCTATGTGAAGTGTTCACATTTTCCAAAAAAGATAAAGAACATTATATTCACTTAATTTTGTCTATTACATGAAATCTACACTTTCTGCCATTTGTAGGTTTTATATAGCTATGAATTTATAAAATAAAAACATAGAGTAAAAATTGTAGGGAGATTAAAATCTTAAAAAGATTGGATTTCAGCTAACTCCCAGTAGTGCATTGCTGCTCCTTCAACAAAGGATACTAAGAGAATGAAGCAAATATGATAATAGAAATATATTGGAAAGTTGTTTAACCCCTTAACGAACCTACAAAAAACGGTTGTTAATGCCCAAGGAGGTGCCTGGTACGTCCTTTGGGGTTTCAAGTGTTGGAAGCGATCCAGCCACTTTCAAGGCATTGCAGTGATGCCTTAATATTGAGGCATCGTGGAATACCCTTTTTAAGCAAACTGATGCATAGAGGACCACTCTGTGGCCCTCTCTGCAACGGCCAGCAATGGTGCAGACCGTTGGTGGCGTGGGAGGGAATACGAGGGAGGCGGGTTGGCAGTCTATCGCTGGATCAGTTCCGGCAAGCAGTTCTGGCAGTGCGCACTAGGGGGCGTGCGCACACACACACGCTATTAAGTTCTGGATCCTGTGCAAGGGAAGGATGGAGAGGGAGGGAGAGAGAGAGAGAGAGAGAGAGAGAGCTACCTAATTAACCCCTTCACTGCTGGGCATAATACAAGTATGGTGCAAAGCAGCATTTAGCGGCCTTCTAATTACCAAAAAGCAATGCCAAAGCCATATATGTCTGCTATTTCTGAACAAAGGGGATCCCAGAGAAGCATTTACAACCATTTGTGCCATAATTGCACAAGCTGTTTGTAAATAATTTCAGTGAGAAACCTAAAGTTAGTGAAAAAGTTAACAATTTTTTTTTATTTGATTGCTTTTGGCGGGGGAAATGGTGGCATGAAATATACCAAAATGGGCCTAGATCAAAACTTTGGGTTGTCTACTAAAAAAATATATACATGTGAAGGGTTATTCAGGGATTCCTGATAGATATCAGTGTTCCAATGTAACTAGCGCTAATTTTGAATTTCTAAACTCAGGAAAAAATGTAGAAACTATTTAGCATGAGTGTTTTTTGGTGGTTGTAGATTTTGGGGGTGAAAGTTAGAAAAAGTTTATTTTTTTTTCAATTTTTTCATCATATTTTATATTTTTATAGTAAACTATAACATATGATATTGGTATATTTAGAAAGTCCCTTTAATGGTGAGAAAAACAGTATATAATATGTGTGGGTACAGGAAATGAGTAAGAGGAAAATTACCGCTAAACACAAACACAGCAGAAATGTAAAAATAGCCCTGGTCCTTAACAGTAAGAAAATTTAAAAATGGTCTGGTCACTAAGGGGTTAAAATTGTATGTTCTATCTGATTTATGAAAAACAAAATTGGGTTGCATGACCCTGTAAGTATCAGTGTTATAAAGATGGGGCACGATCCGATATAGATCGTTGTTTGCGGCGCAAGCGAGGGAACCCCTGCCGCTCGTAGTTTCAGCTCGCAACTCGAGCTATCCCATATACGGCGCCGTCAGAGGCTAAAGTGCCGTAAGTCTGACAAACCAGCGATGTCCAGAAATCTGCGTAAGTACAAATTTCTGGAGTCGCCAGTGACTTACGGCACTTTAGAAACTGCCGGCGCCTACAAAACCTGACTAAAAGTTATAAAATCACCCGTACTAACACGCCTCCCAAACATAGCCCGACACGTCTAACCCTCTATCCGCTATCCCCCCTCACTATCCTAACAATAAAAAATGTATTACCCCTAAACCGCCGCTCCCGGACCCCGCCGCCACCTAATAAAGTTATTAACCCCTAAACCACCGCTCCCGGACCCTGCCGCCAGCTATATTAAATCTATAACCCCCTAATGTGAGCCCCTGCCCCGCCGCCATCTACCTTACCTACCCCCTAAAGTGAGCCCCTTACACCGCCGCCATCTACCTTACCTACCCCCTAAAGTGAGCCCCTACCCCGCCGCCATCTACCTTACCTACCCCCTAAATGAGCCCCTTACACCGCCGCCATCTACCTTACCTACCCCCTAAAGTGAGCCCCTGACACCGCCGCCATCTACCTTACCTACCCCCTAAAGTGAGCTCCTACTCCGCCGCCATCTATTTTAAAAATATTACCCCTAATTTAATCCCCCTGCATTGCCGCCACCTATATTAAACACATTAACCCCTAATCTAATCCCCCTACATCGCCGCCAGCTATATTAACCCTAATTATATTAGGGTTAATATAGTTAATATCGTTATTATATTATATATATTAACTATATTAACCCTAATTATATTAGGGTTAATATATTTTATATCGTTATTATATTATATATATATATTAAGTATAGTAACCCTAGCTAACAATCCTAACTAAATTCTTAATAAAATAAATCTAATTAATATTAATATTATTAATTAAAATATTCCTATTTAAATCTAAATACTTACCTATAAAATAAACCCTAAGATAGCTACAATGTAATTAATAATTACATTGTAGCTATTTTAGGGTTTATATTTATTTTACAGGTAACTTGGTATTTATTTTAACTAGGTACAATAGCTATTAAATAGTTAATAACTATTTAATAGCTACCTAGTTAAAATAATTACCAATTTACCTGTAAAATAAATCCTGTAAAATAAATCCTGTAAAATAAATCCTAACCTAAGTTACAAATACACCTACACTATCAATAAATTAAATAAACTACAAATATCTAAACTAAAATACAATTAAATAAACTAAACTAAATTACAAAAAAAAAACCACTAAATTACAATAAATAAAAAAGATTACAAGATTTTTAAGCTAATTACACCTATTCTAAGCCCCCAAAGAAAACAGCTCTTTTGCCTGTAAAAAAAAAAAACACAATACCACCCCCCAACATTACAACCCACCACCCACATACCCCTATTCTAAACCCACCCAAACCCCTCTTAAAAAAACCTATCACTACCCCCCTGAAGATCTCCCTACCTTGTCTTCACCCAGCCGGGCAGAACTCTTCATCCGATCCGGGCGATTTCTTCAATCAAGCGGCAGAGAAGTCTTCTTCCATCCAGGTGATGTCTTCAATCAAGCGGCAGAGAAGTCTTCTTCCATCCGGGCGATGTCTTCAAGCAAGCGGCAGAGAAGTCTTCTTCCATCCGGCAATGTCTTCAAGCAAGCGGCCGAGAATTCTTCTTCCATCCGGCGATGTCTTCAAGCAAAGCGGCATCTTCAATCTTCTTTCTTCGCTCCTCCGCTGCGGAGCATCCATCCGGCATGACGACTGAACGAGGAATGAGGTACCTTTAAATGACGTCATCCAAGATGGCGTCCGTCGAATTCCGATTGGCTGATAGGATTCTATCAGCCAATCGGAATTAAGGTAGAAAAATCTGATTGGCTGATTGAATCAGCCAATCAGATTCAAGTTCAATCCGATTGGCTGATAAGGTAAAAGAGCTGTTAACTTTTTTAATTTGGAATAGGGTAGGGAATTTTTTTTATTTTGGGGGGCTTTATTATTTTATTAGGGGGCTTAGAATAGGTGTAATTAGCTTAAACATCTTGTAATCTTTTTTTATTTTTTGTAATTTAGTGTTTGTTTGTTTTTTGTAATTTAGTTTAGTTTATTTAATTGTATTTTAGTTTAGATATTTGTAGTTTATTTAATTTATTGATAGTGTAGGTGTATTTGTAACTTTGGTTAGGATTTATTTTACAGGTAAATTGGTAATTATTTTATCTAGGTAGCTATTAAATAGTTATTAACTATTTAATAGCTATTGTACCTAGTTAAAATAAATACCAAGTTACCTGTAAAATAAATATAAACCCTAAAATAGCTACAATGTAATTATTAATTACATTGAAGCTATCTTAGGGTTTATTTTATAGGTAAGTATTTAGATTTAAATAGAAATATTTTAATTAATAATATTAATATTAATTAGATTTATTTTAATAAGAATTTAGTTAGGGATGTTAGAGTTTGATAGGGTTATTATAATTAGTATATATATATATAATATAATAACGATATTAACCCTAATATAATTTGGGTTAATATAGTTAATATATATAATATAATAACTATATTAACTATATTATCCCTAATATAATTAGGGTTAATATAGTTAATATAGCTTGCGGCGGTGTAGGGGGATTAGATTAGGGGTTAATGTGTTTAATATAGGTGGCGGCGGTGTAGGGGGATAAAATTAGGGGTTAATGTGTTTAATATGGGTGGCGGCAGTGTAGGGGGATTAAATTAGGGTTTAATATTTTTAAAATAGATGGCGGCGGGGTAGGAGCTCACTTTAGGGGGTAGGTAAGGTAGATGGCGGCGGGGTAGGGGCTCACTTTAGGGGGTAGGTAAGGTAGATGGCGGCGGGGTAGGGGCTTACTTTAGGGGGTAGGCAAGGTAGATGGCGGCGGGGTAGGGGCTCACTTTAGGGTACCCTAAAGATAATGCAGAGTATAAAGAACAGGGGGAAATGGGAAGAAACAGGGAAAAGAGAATACAAAATATAAATAAATTTAAAAAAATTAAAGAAATTAAAAAATGTATAAAAGATGAGAAATAAATACAAAGTGAGAAAAAATAATAATAACAAGCTGGGGCTAATATAAAATAGGAAATAGTACTACAAAAATGTTAAAAAAGGGGAAATGGTATGAATAAAAAATAAATAAGTTTGAGTACAAAGCTGATTGGACTAGACCATTAACACGTTTTGAGAAAATATGTTCTTCCCCAGACCCTCTTAGACATACATTAACACTGGCGAAATCAATACTGTTGACAGATGGTAGAGCGACGAGACCATCATATGCAAATAAATGGCAGCAGGAGCTAAACATTGAAATGAATGACAAAGAGTGGAACAGGATTTACTCCCTAGTCAAGAAGTCCTCCACATCCACAAGAATACTAGAAACTAACTACAAGATACTATCTAGATGGTATCTGACACCCTCACGCCTAAAAAGTATATACCCAACCTCATCCGATACGTGCTGGAGAGGATGTGGGCAAAGAGGCACTATGTCACACATGTGGTGGAACTGCCCCTTAATAAAACCCTTATGGCAAGAGATAGAACTATTTATGCAACATTTAGTAGGTGATTCTTTTAAACTAACCACTGAGATAGCTCTACTAAATGCCCTTCCCAAAACTATGTGCCAATATAGGCAAAGGGTGTTACAGTTCTCCCTGAACTCGGTGAGGTCATTACTAGCTAGCAAATGGAAGAACCCAGTGCCACCCACAGTGGGGGAATGGTTAAAACACGTTGAGGACACATTGCAGCTGGAGGAATATGGTTATTATAAAGCTCAGAAAAATGAGTTTTTCTTAGATATTAAATTTTATTATGAATCAACAAAAACCTGGTATGCACAAACACGACTTGCTCGGCCCCCGCCGCCCTAGGAGCGGGACGCTATGTCCAGAGGACGATAGGTATATATAGATGTATGGTAAACAGGATTTATAACGTTGCTTTATACTGGTAGTCTCTGTACGATAAATACCTCGGAGGAGGTACTATGTGAAATATCTATGACATGATATGCTGAATCTTGCTGAATTATGGAGTTGTAGAAATGTCAATTATTATCTGTAACAATACTTTTGATGTAAAATTGAAAACTGAATAAAACATTTTGAAATAAAAAAAAAAAAAAAATAAGTTTGGAAGAATATTTGTATATATGTACAGGTAGCCCTCAGTTTATCCCGGGGTTAGGTTCCAGAAGGAATGGAATGGGAAGTGAGGGAGATAGGTTCCAGGCCCCTCTCAAAATTGTCATAAGTAACACCTAATGCATTATTTGTAAAGCTTTGAAATGAAGATTTAAAATGCTAAACAGTATCATAAACCTAATAAAATAATCACACAACACAGAATATATAATTAAACTAAGTTAAATTAACAAAAACATTTGCTAAACAGCAAATTATATATATATATATATATATATATATATATATATATATATATACACACCCAATTTAAAGGGTATATGTAATACAATATTATATAAAATAGGGGCGCTATCTAAATATGCCAAGTAACTAGATATACAAGGATGATGATAAACACAGTTCTTAATATATTAGTTATTATCAGAAAGTAGTATCACATTTGTATAGGCATACAAGCATATAAAATATATAAAGGTTTACAGAAAAAAGAACCTGTATAAATGATAATGTCACAATAGACAAATCAGAGTCCAAAAGTTCTATCAGAGTCCCCAATGGTTATGGGGGTGTAAGGCAGCTCTCCTCGATGTATAAGGCCGTCCACAACAAATTAATCTATAAAGAAACAGAGAAGGCGCCACATAGCATAATTCCGCATGGTATACCAAATTAAAAATTGTAGCTCAAATGCACTCACGTGTAAGAAAGCACCAAGATGTGGTGCTGACTGGGCAAACCGGAACCTCAGAGTTGTCCGGTAAACTCTCCTCTCAGGCTAAAGCTCCCAGCAGCCAAGATAGTAGTCACCAGCAAAGTTAAAGGGACACTGTACCCAAAAATTTTCTTTCGTGATTCAGAAAGAGCATGCAATTGTAAGCAACTTTCTAATTTACTCCTATTATCAAATGTTCTTTATTCTCTTGGTATCTTTATTTGAAATGCAAGAATGTAAGTTTAGATGCCGGCCCATTTTTGGTGAACAACCTAGGTTGTCCTTGCTGATTGGTGGATAAATTCATCCACCAATCAAAAACTGCTGTCCAGAGTGCTGAACCAAGAATAAAGCTTAGATGCCTTCTTTTTCATATAAAGATTGCAAGAGAACAAAGAAAAATTGATAATAGGAGTAAATTAGAAAGTTGCTTAAAATTGCATGCTCTATCTGAATCACAACAGAAAATTTTTGGGTACAGTGTCCCTTTAAGGTGTATGGATGTCAGGAAAGGCACTATGGCTCCTCCAGCAATTGGAGGGTTACTCCAAACAGGGATATCCAAATAAAAAGCGATGTAGCAAGTTTGTATCAATAAAAGTGTTTATTTAAACACATTAAAAACACAGCAACGCGCTTCTCAGTATCATGTACTGTTTCCTCAGGCTGAATAAAACTATACAAATCTTGCTACTTAATATACCCTATACTAACCAATAAAAATGGCTGTTTAGGGGGGCGGAGCCAGCGGCCAAAGCAACAAGATGTGTTTCTCCTGAGCTCCTGATTCCTGACCAATAACACACCAATTATGAGCTAATTTAACAAACCTCTGCATGAAGTCCCTTTGGGGTAAGCTTTGGGAGAGTGGAGACTTTGAACAGTATCGATTGACAAAGCTAAATAGGAAGACTTGACAGTCAGATGTGATTTCTATGGGACGCAATTCGCCATTTTAGAAAACGAAGCCGTCTATCATGAGTATACACGGAGGTCACCTCTCTACTCCTTAGCCGGTATACTACAGGCTGTATTCTAAGACACACCTGATCCTACATTGCTTTACGGGGTGGCAAGAAGTCACCTGCACTGAAAAGTGAACTTGGACGTTTAAGCCGGAGGCGGCCATCTTAACTACTAATATGGAGCGGCAGATTGCTAACATGCTTTGCAATTTGCTATCCACTCTTGATAGCCAGCACAGAGAGCTTCTTAAGGAGCTAAAAGCAACTGCCGACTCTACTCGGCTCAACTCGGCAGCATATAAATCTGAGAGCACTCATGCTACCATAAAAGTGCCTCGGCAGGAACGAGGTGTGGCACAAGAGGTAAAAGATCCCTGCATTATCATCAGCCGCGAGAAGGAGAACAAAGTTGACAGCGACTTTCCTAATAAATGGCAGAAGACTTCAGAAGTGTCAAGTGCGGAATTAGTTTACATTCAGCCTGATCGAGAGTATGGTATCCAAATAGTACCCAAATCAGAGAACCAAGCTGGCGATCTAATGAGCCAGTACAGGCCAGGAAGGTTTAGTTTATATTCTGCACTAATTACCCTCCTACTAGCCCTACAACCGTTTGCAAGATCTCACTACATGGGGAGTGGTGTTGATTATATCTGTTACACCCCTGCATCTGAGACCAAGCGCTTAGGGATCGGATAATAGAACTGTCGCTCTCACATATGATCCCTATGGGCAGGACTGTGTTGAATTTGTATATCCTATATATGCCTCTCGATGACGACTCTCTAGGAAGAAGTGTATTTGTTTTGAGGAGCTACTAAAATTTCATAGCCAGTGTATGGTAAAGCCATATACAAGTCATTAATGTTGCTCTCTATTATCACAGATCGTCATGCAAGAGTCCAGATGGGGCGCAGAACTTAAACACACAGATCCTAGTTTGTGACATAGGGTGAATGCCCGGTATAACTCACCATATGTGAGATGTTTAATTCCTATATTGAACTGTCTCTCCATTTAGGTCTGCTGTTCCTTTAATGTTTCACTCCATTGTGTTTGACAATTCATTACAGTTTATCACTATCTGGTCTTAGTAAGTTAGAAGTTATACAGTTCAACAGTCTGATAGTAGTTATCTTTGCAGGTACATACACAGGCAGGAGTTTCTGTTGTTAACGTTTTTTATACATTTTTTTTGTAATAGGTTTAGTTGTCTTATATATATATTGATGTGCCAACATTGCTCCCTCAAAATCCTTTGGCATTAACCCCATCTCATTTTACTAGGTAGGATATTGGTCTGAACCTTAACTATGCTGCTCAGATATAGACCTATAACAATCAGACCAGATCCTGCTAAATTTTTGGTTTGCTAATTGCGTATACACCCACACTACATGCTTGTTATTACACCACTTTATATTACTTTTCTATTAATGCTTCCGTTCAGGTAGGGTTTCGCAACTGAGCTGTATGTAAGCTTGGCATACATTTGAGATAACTTCCCTCTTGGCGTTTTATAAGTAATGCTCCTGATATATTCGATACCTATACGTATTGTTTATACTGTAAGTCCCTTAATAGAGTTCAGTTCAGCTGCATTAACTCACAGTCCTGCTGGACAGTAATCATTATCTTAATAAGGACACTTATTTGTGTGCTCAGGAATATTTGATGCTTATGTTCTAGATCAATCCGCAATAAGTTATGGCTATCAGACCTGACCTAAACAAGTCTAGATTACAGTTGTTACTTGCAGCCTTGTGCTGAATGTTATGCTACAGGTTATTATATATTGTTTGCTTATGCACGCTGCTACTGCAGGGCTATAAAACTGTGCATCGTATATGCTCAGTACACATAAGAGGTAATATACGTGTAAGTGGGAAAGGTGTGACACTTTTGTTAGTTTACATTTATAATTTGCTATCCTACAGTTATCTATTGAAAACTAACATACTATACTTCATCTAGTACTTTGTTGACATGCGCAACACTGCCACCCTCTGTATAGTATAATATCCCATGCCCTCTTTCAGGGAGCTATTCAATAAGATAATCTTATACTATAGGTTGTCAGCTCATAAACAGTTTATTATTTAAACTCTCTACTGTAGTGGAGGGGAACTGTGTTTAATTTAGCACCAGATTGAGCTTTGTTATCTCCAGCTGTGTATATTCTATGAAGATATGTCTTCATGTTAGGTTTTACTTAGTTAATGTGAGCTAGAGGATTTGTGTTTAGACGTTCAACATTTACAATTTATACTGAGTATTAGAGAACATAGAAATGTACATGACTGTATAGCTATTTACCCCTCACATGTTGACCCACTGTACCTTCTGTCTCCCTCAGCCGGCGGGGGAGATGGGAGATCTCTTGAGATAACATACAGGTTACCTTACCATTTATATTTGTACATTATGCAGATACTCTGTATCAACCATGGGAACTATGTCATCTAAGCCTATGATATTGTAAGAAAGACTTATACTATTGAAGGTTGGATGTTTGGATCAATTCTATACTACTATAGAGCTATTATTTTAGTTTGTGGGTACAGATTTTTGCAAGTAATAAGTATAATATGGCCCCGCTAATATTTGAGTGTAGTTTATGTGGGATAATAGGATTTATAAAAGTATACCTAGTGTCATGTCAGAGAAAAGAGAACAATTGGTCTACATTCTCTATGTTTATACTAACCCCCCCCCCCCCCCCGGTTAATGTGAATTCCTGGGGGGTAATTACATATTAGACATTCACCCAACGTGGTGAATATATAGCCCATGAGGGGCTATATATCACTAACCTTCCACCTATGTAGGTTTATAAATCATGCCCATGAGGGGCTATATATAACTAGTAACATTTTGTAAAAAATAAATAAAACTATAAGGTATCATTGTAAATCGTGTAATGTACATATCTGAGGTATGCTAGTAATACGGTAGGATATACCTGTTCTAAATGTGTTTGTTATGATTTACTATTGTTTTCAGCCATGCTCATCTTGAAATAACTTGTTTTCTTGTTTATATGTGGCTTTTGTCTTGCTAATTACCTTAATAAAAATCTTTGATTTAAAAAAAAAAAAAATGGCTGTTTAACAAACACACCCTGGTTTCTCTTAATTAATCACATGATTGTCAGGTGTTTGCAAATAACATTCATGTCACATCTAAGTTAATACAATACTATCTCCTGCACTCCTTCGATCACACAAATAAACAACATATACAGCAATATCCCTTTATACATTTGTCTATAAACACTTTATAGCATATTGAAAAATACATTGGAAATGTTCCAGCAATTAATAAACATTTAATAACCGCTAAAAAACAGAATCAATATAATTATGTAAATATCCATGAGAGCGCCATTACAGAGGATAACACATTCTGACTAAGTGAGTTAAGAGAAAAAAGGTAGGATGTGGATTGATCTGATAATGGGGACCGGAACTGAATGTAAATATTGATTCTGTTTTTTAGCGGTTATTAAATGTTTATTAATTGCTGGAACATTTCCAATGTATTTTTCAATATGCTATAAAGTGTTTATAGACAAATGTATAAAGGGATATTGCTGTATATGTTGTTTATTTGTGTAATCGAAGGAGTGCAGGAGATAGTATTGTATTAACTTAGATGTGACATGAATGTTATTTGCAAACACCTGACAATCATGTGATTAATTAAGAGAAACCAGGGTGTGTTTGTTAAACAGCCATTTTTATTGGTTAGTATAGGGTATATTAAGTAGCAAGATTTGTATAGTTTTATTCAGCCTGAGGAAACAGTACATGATACTGAGAAACGCGTTGCTGTGTTTTTAATGTGTTTAAATAAACACTTTTATTGATACAAACTTGCTACATCGCTTTTTATTTGGATATCCCTGTTTGGAGTAACCCTCCAATTGCTGGAGGAGCCATAGTGCCTTTCCTGACATCCATACACCTTAACTTTGCTGGTGACTACTATCTTGGCTGCTGGGAACTTTAGCCTGAGAGGAGAGTTTACCGGACAACTCTGAGGTTCCGGTTTGCCCAGTCAGCACCACATCTTGGTGCTTTCTTACACGTGAGTGCATTTGAGCTACAATTTTTAATTTGGTATACCATACGGAATTATGCTATGTGGCGCCTTCTCTGTTTCTTTATAGATTTGCTAAACAGCATTATAAACCTAATAAAATAATCACAACACAGATTTCACTTGCATTTTTCTGCAAACAGTTCCTTCTATGCATTCCAATCTGGACTGATTTATAGACAGGAAGATCTTGTTCCTTTGAAATCTGCTCGATAGCTCAGGTCTGGTTAAACTGATTAATTTTGGCTTGCTTGGCTTTGCTGCAACACAAGCAGACAGCTCCACCTACTGGCTATTTTAATAAATGCACTGCTTCTCAATGCTTTTCAATAGCAGTCACATGACTGGAAAAAAAGGTTGTTATTCTGAAACGGTCTAAATTGAACCGTTGTAAAACGAGGGCCACCTGTATATCTAAATGATTACAATCAAAGTATGATAATAATTAACATAATGATAAGTAAGAATCTACATCCCTAAAAAAATAACAAAATAATATATAACATTCTCAATCCTTTAGTGCTATTATAGAAAATCAATAATATACAGTAGATAGAGGGAAGAAATTAAAATAATAAAAATATTGTTAAAAACTAAGAAACAACTAGAAAATCAAGGAAGGGGGGAGGGTATGGAGAGTCATTAGATCACAAATAGATCCACATACAGTTTTTTATTCATAACTTCCGGTATCCTCGTTTTTAACTCCAAGATCCAATATACCTCTCTTTTTAGTAATAAACGTAAAGGGATAGTAACGTCCAAATTAAACTTTCATGATTCAGATAGGGCATGTAGGCCTAGATTTGGAGTTTGGCGTTAGCCGTGAAAACCAGCGTTAGAGGCTCCTAACGCTGGTTTTAGGCTACCGCCGGTATTTGGAGTCAGTGATTAAAGGGTCTAACGCTCACTTTTCAGCCGCGACTTTTCCATACCGCAGATCCCCTTACGTCAATTGCGTATCCTATCTTTTCAATGGGATCTTTCTAACTCCGGTATTTAGAGTCGTTTCTGAAGTGAGCGTTAGACATCTAACGACAAAACTCCAGCCGCAGGAAAAAAGCAGGAGTTAAGAGCTTTCTGGGCTAACGCCGGTTCATAAAGCTCTTAACTACTGTACCCTAAAGTACACTAACACCCATAAACTACCTATGTACCCCTAAACCGAGGTCCCCCCACATCGCCGCCACTCGATTAAATTTTTTTAACCCCTAATCTGCCGACCGCCACCTACGTTATACTTATGTACCCCTAATCTGCTGCCCCTAACCCCGCCGACCCCTGTATTATATTTATTAACCCCTAACCTGCCCCCCACAACGGCGCCGCCAGCTACTTACAATAATTAACCCCTAATCTGCCGACCGCAAAGCGCCGCCACCTACGTTATCCTTATGTACCCCTAATCTGCTGCCCCTAACACCGCCGACCCCTATATTATATTTATTAACCCCTAATCTGCCCCCCTCAACGTCGCCGACACCTGCCTACACTTATTAACCCCTAATCTGCCGAGCGGACCTGAGCGCTACTATAATGAAGTTATTAACCCCTAATCCGCCTCACTAACCCTATCATAAATAGTATTAACCCCTAATCTGCCCTCCCTAACATCGCCGACACCTAACTTCAATTATTAACCCCTAATCTGACGACCGGAGCTCATCGCTACTATAATAAATGGATTAACCCCTAAAGCTAAGTCTAACCCTAACACTAACACCCCCCTAACTTAAATATAATTTAAATCTAACGAAATTAATTAACTCTTATTAAATAAATTATTCCTATTTAAAGCTAAATACTTACCTGTAAAATACATCCTAATATAGCTACAATATAAATTATAATTATATTGTAGCTATTTTAGGATTAATATTTATTTTACAGGCAACTTGGTAATTATTTTAACCAGGTACAATAGCTATTAAATAGTTAAGAACTATTTAATAGCTACCTAGTTAAAATAATAACAAAATTACCTGTAAAATAAATCCTAACCTAAGTTATAATTAAACCTAACACTACCCTATCAATAAATTAATTAAATAAAATACCTACAATTACCTACAATTAACCTAACACTACACTATCAATAAATAAATTAAATACAATTGCTACAAATAACTACAATTACATAAACTAACTAAAGTACAAAAAATAAAAAAGAACTAAGTTACAAAAAATAAAAAAATATTTACAAACATATTTTCAGCCAATAGAATGCAAGCTCAATCTGATTGGCTGATTGGATCAGCCAATCGGATTGAACTTGATTCTGATTGGCTGATTCCATCAGCCAATCAGAATATTCCTACCTTAATTCCGATTGGCTGATAGAATCCTATCAGCCAATCGGAATTCGAGGGACGCCATCTTGGATGACGTCCCTTAAAGGAACCGTCATTCGTCGGGAGACGCCGGAAGAAGAGGATGGATCCGCGTCGGCTGATTCAAGATGGACCCGCTCCGCACCGGATGGAAGAAGATCGAAGATGCCGCTTGGAGAAGATGTTTGCCGGTCCGGATGTCCTCTTCTTGCCGGATAGGAGGAAGACTTTGGAGCCTCTTCTGGACCTCTTCAGCACCGGATGCCAGGACGGATCGGTGATACCTGGATGGTGAAGACAAGGTAGGAAGATCTTCAGGGGCTTAGTGTTAGTTTTATTTAAGGGGGGTTTGGGTTAGATTAGGGGTATGTGGGTGGTGGGTTGTAATGTTGGGGGGGGGGTATTGTATGTTTTTTTTACAGGCAAAAGAGCTGATTTTCTTGGGGTATGCCCCGCAAAGGGCCCTGTTCAGGGCTGGTAAGGTAAAAGAGCTTTTAACTCTATTAATTTAGAATAGGGTAGGGCATTTTTTTATTTTGGGGGTCTTTGTTATTTTATTAGGGGGCTTAGAGTAGGTGTAATTAGTTTAAAATTGTTGTAATATTTTTCTTATGTTTGTAAATATTTTTTTATTTTTTGTAACTTAGTTCTTTTTTATTTTTTGTACTTTAGTTAGTTTATGTAATTGTAGTTATTTGTAGCAATTGTATTTAATTTATTTATTGATAGTGTAGTGTTAGGTTAATTGTAGGTAATTGTAGGTATTTTATTTAATTAATTTATTGATAGGGTAGTGTTAGGTTTAATTATAACTTAGGTTAGGATTTATTTTACAGGTAATTTTGTTATTATTTTAACTAGGTAGCTATTAAATAGTTCTTAACTATTTAATAGCTATTGTACCTGGTTAAAATAATTACCAAGTTGCCTGTAAAATAAATATTAATCCTAAAATAGCTACAATATAATTATAATTTATATTGTAGCTATATTAGGATGTATTTTACAGGTAAGTATTTAGCTTTAAATAGGAATAATTTATTTAATAAGAGTTAATTAATTTCGTTAGATTTAAATTATATTTAAGTTAGGGGGGTGTTAGTGTTAGGGTTAGACTTAGCTTTAGGGGTTAATCCATTTATTATAGTAGCGATGAGCTCCGGTCGTCAGATTAGGGGTTAATAATTGAAGTTAGGTGTTGGCGATGTTAGGGAGGGCAGATTAGGGGTTAATACTATTTATGATAGGGTTAGTGAGGCGGATTAGGGGTTAATAACTTTATTATAGTAGCGCTCAGGTCCGCTCGGCAGATTAGGGGTTCATTATTGTAAGTAGCTGGCGGCAACGTTGTGGGGGGCAGGTTAGGGGTTAATAAATATAATATAGGGGTCGGCGGTGTTAGGGGCAGCAGATTAGGGGTACATAGGGATAATGTAAGTTGCGGCGGTTTACGGAGCGGAAGATTAGGGGTTAATAATATAATGCAGGGGTCAGCGATAGCGGGGGGCGGCAGATTAGGGGTTAATAAGTGTAAGGGTAGGGGTGTTTAGACTCGGGGTTCATGTTATAGTGTTAGTTTGCAGGTGTTAGGTTTTTTTTCAGCTCAAACAGCCCCATTGTTTCCTATGGGAGAATCGTGCACGAGCACGTTTTTGAGGCTGGCCGCGTCCGTAAGCAACTCTGGTATCGAGAGTTGCATTTGCGGTAAAAATGCTCTACGCTCCTTTTTTGGAGCCTAACGCAGCATTTTTTTGAACTCTCGATACCAGAGTTAATTTTATGGTGCGGCCAGAAAAAAGCCCGCGTAGCGTTAACAGCCCATCTACCGCCAAAATCCAAATCTAGGCCGTAATTTTAAACAACTTTCTAATTTACTTTTATCATCAAATTTGCCTAGGTAGGTTAATTTGCTAATTTCTGAGCCCTTGAAGGCCGCCTCTTATCTGAATGCATTTGACAATTTTTCACAGCTAGAGGGTGTTATTTCATGTGTTTCAGATAGATACCATTGTGCTCATGCACATGAAGTTATTTAAGTCAGCACTAATTGCCTGAAATGCAAGTCTGTCAAAAGATCTGAGATAAGGAGGCAGTCAGCAGAAGCTTAGATACAAGGAAATTACAGAGGTAAAAAGTATCTACTAACAGTCGGCTAGATTACGAGTTTTGCGTTATGAGTGAAAAAGCAGTGTTAAGGCTCTTTTTCACTACCGCTGGTATTACGAGTCTTGCAGGTTTAGGGGCACCACACACTTTTTTGGCCGTAATGCAACGTAACTACCGCAGCTTTCAAAAAGTCCTTTTTCAATGGGACTTCCATAGCGCCGGTATTACGAGTCTGCCTGGGAGGTCAAAAGTAAGCGGTACACCCTATACCATCAAGATCCATAACGTAAACTGAAAGTCAGTAGTTATGGGTTTTAGGCTACAAAGCTGTAGCATAAAACTCATAACTAAAGTGCTAAAAAGTACACTAACACCCATAAACTACCTATTAACCCATAAACCGAGGCACTCCCACATCGCAAACACTAAAATAAAATTATTAAACGCTGCACTCCCGCATCGCAAACACTATTTAAATATTATTAACCCCTAATCTGCCGCCCCTAACATCGCCGCCACCTACCTACATTTATTAACCCCTAATCTGCCATCCCCCAATGTTGCCGCCACTATACTAAATTTATTAACCCCTAAACCTAAGTCTAACCCTAACACCCCTAACTTAAATATAATTAGAATAAATCTAAATAAAACCAACTATCATTACCTAAATAATCGCTATTTAAAACAAAATACTTACCTGTAAAATAAACCCTAAGCTAGCTATAGTATAACTAATAGTTACATTGTAGCTAGCTTAGGGTTTATTTTTATTTTACAGGCAAGTTTGTATTTATTTTAACTAGGTAGAATAGTTACTAAATAGTTATTATATATTTACTAACTAACTAGCTAAAATAAATACAAATGTACCTGTAAAATAAAACCTAACCTGCCTTACACTAACACCTAACCTTACACTACAATTAAATCAATTACATAAATTAAATACAATTACCTAAATTACAAAAAAACACTAAATTACACAAAACACTAAATTACACAAAATAAAAAAAGAAATTATCAGATATTTAAATTAATTGCACCTAATCTAATAGCCCTATCAAAAAAAAAAATAGCCCTCCCAAAATAAAAAAAAAACCTTGCCTAAACTAAATTGACAATACCCCTTAAAAGGACCTTTTGCAGGGCATTGCCCCAAAGAAATCAGCTCTTTTACCTGTAAAAATTTTTACAAACAACCCCCCAACAGTAAAATCCACCACCCACACAACCAACCCCCCAAATAAAATCCTAACTAAAAAATCTAAGCTCCCCATTGCCCTGAATAGGGCATTTGGATGGGCATTGCCCTTAAAAGGGCATTTAGCTCTTTTTTCAAGTGCCCAAAACCCTAATCTAAAAATAAAACCCACCCAATAAACCCTTAAAAATGCCTAACACTAACCCTGAGGATCAACTTACAGTTTTTGAAGACCCAACATCCATCCTCAACGAAGCCGGCAGAAGTCCTCAACGAAGCAGCAGAAGTCTTCATCCAACCCGGGCAGAAGTTTTCATCCAGACAGCATCTTCTATCTTCATCCATCCGGCGTGGAGCGGGTCTATCTTCAAGACATCCGGCGCGGCGCATCCTCTTCAATCGACGTCTTCTTCCAAATGAGGTTTCCCTTTAAATGATGTCATCCAAGATGGCGTCCCTTAGATTCCAATTGGCTGATATATTTCTATCAACCAATCGGAATTAAGGTTGAAAAAATCCTATTGGCTGTTGCAATCAGACAATAGGATTGAGCTTCAATCCTATCGGCTGATCCAATCAGCCAATAGGATTGAGCTCGCATTCTATTGGCTGTTCCAATCAGCCAATAAAATGCAAGCTCAATCTTATTGGCTGATTGCAACAGCCAATAGGATTTTTTCAACCTTAAAGGGACAGTATACACTCATTTTCATATAACTGCATGTAATAGGCACTACTATAAAGAATAAGATGCACAGATACTGATATAAAAATCCAGTATAAAACTGTTTAAAAACTTACTTAGAAGCTGTCAGTTTGGTTCTGTTGAAAAGGTAGCTGGAAAGCCCACTGCAAGTGGCAAATAAGACACTCCCCCCCTCCCCCTGCATATGAAAAGACCCTTTACACAAACAGGAGCAAGCTGGAGTAGGTATACGTCAGTATTCTCATAAAACTTTGGGGCTTGGTTAGGAGTTTGAAAATCAGAGCAATGTTATTTAAAAATAAGTAAAACTATACATTAAAAAAAAAAAAAACTTTATGGGCTATATAAATAGATCATCTACAAAACATTTATGCAAAGAAAAAATGAGTGTATAATGTCCCTTTAATTTTGATTGGCTGATAGAAATCTATCAGCCAATCGGAATCTAAGGGACGCCATCTTGGATGACATCATTTAAAGGGAAACCTCATTCGGAAGAAGACATCGATTGAAGAGGATGCTCCACACCGAATGTCTTGAAGATGGACCGCGCTGGATGGATGAAGATTGAAGATGCCGTCTGGATGAAGACTTCTGCCCGGTTGGATGAAGACTTCTGTCCGGTTGTATGAAGACTTCTGCCGCCTCGTTGAGGACTTCTGCCGGCTTCGTTGAGGATGGATGTCGGGTCTTCAAAAACTGTAAGTGGATCATTGGGTGTTAGTGTTAGGCTTTTTTAAGGGCTTATTGGGTGTGTTTTATTTTTAGATTAGGGGTTTGGGCACTTGAAAAAGAGCTAAATGCCCTTTTAAGGGCAATGCCCATCCAAATGCACTTTTCAGGGCAATGGGTAGCTTAGGTTTTTTTAGTTAGGATTTTTTTGGGGGGTTTGGTTGTGTGGGTGGTGGGTTTTACTGTTGGGGTGTTGTTTGTATTTTTTTTTACAGGTAAAAGAGCTGATTTCTTTGGGGCAATGCACCGCAAAAGGCCCTTTGAAGGGCTATTGATAGTTTAGTTTAGGCTAGGGTTTTTTTTTATTTTGGGAGGGCTTTATTTTGATAGGGCTATCAGATTAGGTGTAATTAGTTTAAATATCTGATAATTTATTTTATTATTTTGTGTAATTTAGTGTTTGATATTTTTGTAATTTAGGTAATTGTATTTAATTTATGTAATTGATTTAATTGTAGTGTAAGGTTAGGTGTTAGTGTAAGGCAGGTTAGGTTTTATTTTACAGGTAAATTTATTTAATATCTGATAATGTCTTTTTTATTTTGTGTAATTTAGTGGTGGTTTTTTTGTAATTTAGGTAATTGTATTTAATTTAGATAATTTATTTAATTGTAGTATAAGGTTTTATTTTACAGGTAAATTTGTATTTATTTTAGCTAGGTAGTTAGTAAATAGTTAATAACTATTTACTAACTAGTCTACCTAGTTAAAATAAATACAAACTTGCCTGTAAAATAAAAATAAACCCTAAGCTAGCTACAATGTAACTATTAGTTATATTGTAGCTAGCTTAGGGTTTATTTTACAGGTAAGTATTTAGTTTTAAATAGGAATTATTTAGGTAATTTAGTTAATGATAGTAATTTTATTTAGATTTATTAAAATTATATTTAAGTTAGGGGGTGTTAGGGTTAGGGTTAGACTTAGGTTTAGGGGTTAATAAATTTAGTATGTTGGGGCGGCAGATTAGGGGTTAAGAAATGTAGGTAGGTGGTGGCAACGTTGAGGGCAGCAGATTAGGGGTTAATAAGTATAATGTAGGTATCAGCGATGTCGGGGCAGCAGAGTAGGGATTAATAAGTATAATGTAGGTGTCTGCGATGTCGGGTGCGGCGGCAGATTAGGGGTTAATAAGTATAATGTAGGTGTCTGCGATGTCGGGGGCGTAAGATTAGGGGTTAATAAGTGTAAGATTGGGGGTGTTTAGACTCGGGGGTTCATGTTAGGGTGTTAGGTGTAAACATAAATTTAGTTTTCCCATAGGAATCAATGGGTCTGCGTTACGGAGCTTTAAGCTGCTTTATTGCAGGTGTTAGGCTTTTTTTCAGCCGGCTCTCCCCATTGATGTCTATGGGGAAATCGTGCACGAGCACGTAAAACCAGCTTACCGCCGCTCACCGCAACGCTGGTATTGGAGTGCGGTATGGAGCTCAATTTTGCTCTATGCTCACTTTTTGCCTGCTAACGCCGGGTTTTTGTAAACCTGTAATACCAGCGCTGTAGGTAAGTGATCGGTGACAATAACTTGCAAGTTAGCACCGCACCACTCATAGCGCAAAACATAATCTAGCCGAGTGTTAGTTATGCAAGACTGGGGAATGGTAAATAAAGGGATTATCTATCTTTTTAAACAATACATTTTTTGGTGTTTACTATCCCTTTAACCTGTCCCCGCCTCTGGGGAGTTAAATTCAGATTAATGTTGATCACATAATAATATATATTTGAGCAGAAGGTTACTGTAAGCAAATACCTAGTACACCAAACCAGAAGTAGAGGATAAAAGTCATCACTCACTACAAGTTATAAAAATAAAACAAAAAAAGAAAAATCTAATTGGAAAATTGTTATACATGAGGATCTTATGCAGGAACATTTGAGTATTTTGCTAATGTAATTCAATTGTCTCAACTCTGAAACTAAAGTTGATTTGATATGTAATTGCTGTCAGTATTCACTTTATTCAGTAAAATAACAAACATAGCAGCAACTTTATTTAGCTAATCCCACTGTAACCTAAGTAGCTTTGGCCACCATAAGCTGACCCTATGTCCCTAGGGTTTATGGGATTTTTTACAATCATGCTCATAAAAGATGAGTTCATATCTGGTGAAATGACAGGTCACAATGCATGAGACGTATTTAGTGCTCAAGTTGATTTGAGAGGTATTCTCCCTAAGCCAGGAAAGGCCAAACATGTAGATAGTTTGATGACAGTAGGCTAGATTAAAGGGACAGTAAAGTCATAATTAGACATTCATGATTTATACAGAGCATACTATTTTAAACAAATTTCCAATATAATTCTATTATTTTATTTCCTTCTTTTTTTATCCTTTGCTAAAAAGTTTATCTAGGTAAGCTCAGGTGCAGCAAAGAACCTAGGTGGCATCTGCTGATTGGTGGCTGCATATATATATATATATATATATATATATACACCGATTGTCATTGGCTCACCCATGTGTTCAGTAAAGAAAACAGTAGTGAATTGCTGCTCATTTAACAAATGATACCAAGAGAATGAATCAAATGTGATAATAGAAGTAAACTGGAAAGTTGTTTAAAATTGTATGTTCTACCTAAATCATGTAAGAAAAATGGGGGTAAAATAGTCTGGATAGAATAAGAAGCATCTCACAAGCGTGTTTCGGGGCATTCTAAAGGTGAGATTAGGGGTTCTCACATAAATCTCATTCAAGCATGCAGAATTCCTAAAGACTCAAGGGCACCTGAGAAGCATTTGTTTTATGGTTGAGTCTCCCCATTTCAGCTGAAGAGGTTTTTTCTTTTTCACTAACTGTTTTCAAGTCTTCTTTTGTGCATGTGATAGTGGAGTGTTGTTTGTTATGTCATTATTTGTGCGGACAAGTTAATAATTAAAAGATAAATGCAGCTCCATTGATTACAATTTAGCTAAACTTCCAGCTCATTGCTGTGATGATCTTTATGAATTCTGCAATTTTGAAATGTTGTGGTTATTTTTCTTTATTTTTTATTTTTAGCAAGATATTTCAGTGGCAAGTTTCATTGAATCAAGACTAACATTACAGCTATTTAGCCATATCACTCTATAATCTAGCACTCCCTAAACAATCCCCCTTCCCATAACCCCCAAAAATATATTTAGGCCTAGGCCGACTGGGCCTGTGCCTAGGGCAGCTAGAATTATGGGGCAATTCTATGATATGATACATCCTCACTCCTATGCTCTAGAAATGTTTTATTTATTAATTTTCCTTTTTTTTTTTTGTTTTACAAATAAGTGGTAGCCAATTGCTTAGTTGCAGTGAATTAACCCTGTACCTCTGGTTGTGTGAAATGGCAAATACAGTCTAAAATAGTTGGGTGTGGGAGTCCAGGGGCAGCAATATTCTTGGTGCCTAGTAGCAAACAATTAAATAAACCTTTACCATTACCATTTACCATTGATATCACCTATTCTATGAAAAATAACATCACAACACCAGACCTTAAAATTGTACAAAATATTTAAAAAAAAAATAGAAAAAGAACCCTTAGTTTTCAAATATTATCTTTCTTGAAGATCTTTTTTTGTATTTATCCTCTTCTACTTAGAAGCAACAGGTCTCCATCTTGAATCATAATATTCTGTTTCTTCATTTTCTCCTTTATATATTTTTTAAAAAAAAACAAAAATCTGATTGGTTAATCCAGTTAACCAATCAGGACTGAGGATGGGCAGAGCAACTGTAAAAATGTAGCCGCTATTTTTTTTTATTTTCAAAACAAGCTTTATTGTGTAAATTAAGCAATTTACAAATTGAACATGACTCTGCACTCAGAGTATATCATTGTTATAATGGATAGGCAAGCAACAGCTCTGACAATATATTCTATGATGTATAGTGATTTTTTTTAGAAGAACTGTTTTGTTCTTTTTACACAATATTATAATGAAATATGAGTAAAACAAATTGTAGCAAAGTTAATGTAAAGCAACTTTAACTCAACTTCCCTGGCCTTCCAAGGGGGTTCGCATATTATATAAATATTTGTATAACATAAAGATATATGTGGTAGTCGGCGGCGGGGAGGGGAAAAAAATAAAGGGGGGTGATGGATGTAATAGGGTTTAGTGTGTTAGGGGTGTTGATTGAGGATTATTTGTGCTTGTATGTCTAGTTTCCTAATGATTTCCATATTTACAGCACGCTCTCATGCACCTCAACTGACCCCGACTTAATGTAGTGATATCTTTCTATGTGGAGTACTAGCCACTATTTTAATTGTTTAATTACATTATTCAAATGGAAGAGTGAGTGGGCTCAGTTGTGATATTTGGCCTATCTATCCAGTAACCTGTTGTTTAACCTAATTGCCTTTATATTTTTTATTATTATTTAAACAAAGGAAGGAAACCTTTTGAAAAACCAGAATGTGGTGATGCCCAAGATGAAGAGGACATGTTACTGCTGGCTGGAAGAAAGCAGAAAACCAGAGGAACTTCTGGATCCTGGGGATCCTATGTACTGTAGGCAATGAAGAAAACTGCAGCTGTATGCCTGCTGAAGGTGGGACATGTGGTGATGACTGCAGTCTCCTTTCCCATTGCTGTCTCCTTTTCATTGGCCCTGTAAGGTCACCACAGGGTGGAGGGATCTACCTGCTAATGCAGAAGGTTATGGAGACTGAGCCAGGAAGCTGGGGGGGGGGGGACTTTGTAATGTTGTATCTCAACCACCAGGCCATTTTCAGGGACAAGTGACCCTGTAAGATGCCAATCATTCCTTTTAAAGTGGCAATAAACTGCACTAAAAAATGCTGTTTAACCTGAGGGGGACTCAAATAGCGCCCACATCTCCCCCTCCTTCTGTGTTAGAGGAACAAGTGACCGCCTTATTTAAAAGAGGGGAGTCTACCTTTTAATATGAGGAGTCACTTGGTCCGCTATAACAAAATGAGGGGGAGGGGGCTCAAACAGAGCCTCTATCTCCCCTCCTAGAGGAACAAGTAACCCCTCATTTAAAAGTGTTGAGTCTGCTTTTTCACTTGTCTCTCTAGCACAAACTGGGGGTATAGGGCTTTAGAGTCTTACTCCTTAAACACCATTTTTAGTGCATCTGCAGGATATTGCTGTTAGAGTTCACAGGGGTATGTGACCTCTCATATGAAAGATGGCATTTTAAATAATAGGTCACACACCCCTCTAAATTTTAGGGGATCATCACAGTAATGGTAATCAGCTGCCATAAGTACACACCTGCGCAGTGTTTCACTAGAGGCAGGGGTCACTTTTAAAGCCCCTATCCCCCCACTAACCACAGAGGGGTATGAGACTCCAGTTTATGATGAGGGGAACACCCTCTTCCTTCCAGTGTGATTTAAAAAAAAAAAAAATAGCAATTGCCCGTTTTCTATGATATAAAAGGGGCTCTAGCACCCCAGAATAAGAAATACAGTGGGACAAGTAACGCTTCTTTTGAAAGGTTTCTCTTTCAAAGGAGGGGTCCAATGCCTGGATAGCTATCAGCTAATGACCATGGCATCAGTAATCACATGACAGAACAATATGCATATGGAACTACATCAAGGGGTTGGCATATTAGTTGCCCCCCAAGATACAAAGCCAATTTTAGACCCATTATTTGAAAGCAGCAATCCCGCTATTTCAAATCCACCATGCTGCCAGCTGATTGTCATAACAATGACAAATACCTCCCAGCATTGGTTATATGTTAAAGGTCCTGGAGATTTTTAAGAGGCCTTTATCACCATAGAAATATATCATAAGACCCCTCATTTGAAAAAGTGAGAGACCACAATTCAAATAAGGGATTTCCATAGTAATAATGATAACCTCGCATTAACCACTAGCCTCATTTTGTTGTGTTGTTAATGTTCATAGATCCATGTTTTCTGAAATAATATAAACTTTTAAGAATCGAAATAGGAGAACTGGAAGAATACAAAACAATTCTATGTAGGATAACATGGTATAGCTATAATATATTTTTTGTTTTGTTTCTTAATATTTTGCTACGTTGAGTGAGTTTGGACAGGGATAGGAACATGCAGAAATTGTCAAAATTAGTTAAGCCACCTCTCAATATTGTATAATAGTAAAATGTATCTAATATGTGTATGTTTAGATATTTTATAACTACTCATTTTCTGTATAAATTGCAAGATGGTGCATAGGGCCAAAAATAATACTTTTTATCTTATAATTTAAAATTTTACTTGGATTACACATGGTGGCACTTATATATTATAATCTATATTATGATATTTCTGCAAACTAAAGTTATTGTCTCAAAATGCTGTCTGATGGCCTCCCTAACAGGTCAGATTTTCAGGATTACCTTGGATGAGAGCAAGTAAAATAACCATGTTTACTAGTCAGCTGATTATTTCACCTGTAGCTCCAGTTCAGATATCCTCAAATCTGGCCCGTTAGGGAAGCCTGAGGACAGATTTGAAAACCAGTAGGTTAGAGCAACTGAGGACCTCGCATTAAAGGGTTAGAGTTTAAATAAAAGTTGCACCAAACACAACATAAATACATTAAAATAAACTATTACACTCATATAAACACTATCTAATATACATTAGTCATATAAATATTCATAATTATTTTTTATAAGGTTTTAAAGGTATATAGTATATTTAACTGCAAAGGGCTATAATATATATATATAAACAGTGATTTGCAACCTTTTTTTTAGCCGTGGCACACTTTTTTACATTAAAAAATCCTGTGGCACACCACCATCCCCAAATTTTACAAAATCACACATTGTAGCCTAATACTGGATATATATACAGTGTGTATGTGTGTGTATATATATATATATATATATATATATATATATACTGTACTGTGCTGTCATGCCATGCCTCCTACACACTATACATGACATATTGACATTTATTCACAAACAATCATAATCATTGTTTGTGAATGAATGTCAATGTCATGGTTGTAATTGATGCCTGATGAGCCTGTCACATACCTCCCAATATTTCAAAATTTGAAAGAGGGACACCCCCGCACTGTTGTCAGTCTGCCGTGGCACACCTGAGGATCTCTCACGGCACACTAGTGTGCCACGGCACACTGGTTGAAAAAACACTGGTCTAAATACTCTCGCAAATGAATGCACCCGCAATATCCTTATGCGTTAATACTAGCGATCCACTTGTAATCTAATGTAATTTCAGCACAAAACATTTTTGTTCCCCAATCAATGTAATACAGGATACATGTGCACAATGTAGAAAACTCAATATATTGCTTTTTTTTTTTTACTGGTTAAATCCTTTAGATGACCCCAAATTGCATCTTTACTTTGAAATAATTCGTGTTTTAGTCCATGCATAATAATTTGTCTCTTGAACATCTCACTTTTCTCATTAAATTGATTTTTCACTCTTTTTCTATGCTCAGCTAAGGAGCAATTGATCTTTTCTCACTAAACATTGAAATATTGTCAAATGCTTGTTAGAGTTAGACTTTTTGTTTCAGATATTTCCATATCTTCTTTTGATGTTTCTGCCCATGATCTATTTGAAGCATTACTTAACTGCTACAAATATTATAGCATATTATTTGAATGAGTATTATAATATTTTGTTCTTGTTTTAGTATGTATTTAAGTTCCTTCACTTTTGTTATAAACTATTACTTTTGATTTATCATTGTAAATTGATTATAGGGAAATAAAATAAATTTACTTTTTACCTTTCACATAGTGAATAGGGATGGGTGAATGTGTTTATATTCGAATTTGAATGTTAGAACGAATGTAATTGTAGAAATTTGATTTACATATTCTTAAAAATTCTATAATTGAATGCTATTTGCAGTTTTCGAATGTCACTTTTGAATTCAAATGCTTATAATTAGATATAATGTCCACATTCTAAATCTCGAATGTAACATTCGATTTAACAAATACTATTCAGAAGTTCAATAGTTCATGTGGTAGGGAATTTAGTAAAGTGATACATAATAGATAAAAATATATCAATTCGAAAGTTTCTATTTCGAATATTGCATATTTCGAATATTACATTTAAAGAAAGCATTAGAAATACTATTACAAATATATAAATGAGAATTTTTTAAATTCTAATATTGCATAATTCGAATATTACATTTAAAGAAGCATTAGAAATACTATTACAAATATATATATTCAAATTTTTAGAATTTGAATATTGCATAATTTGAACAGAATTATTAGAAAATTCTAAACAGATTTTACATTCAAAGAAAGCATTAGAAATACCATTACATTAAACAAATGTTAGAATGCTGTACAAACATTCGAAACAAAGGAATGAACGAATGTGTACAAATTAGTTTCATTTTTCGAATGTTGCAAAACATTCGCCCATCCCTAATAGTGAATATATATATATATATATATATATATATATATATATATATATATATATATATATATATATATTATTCAATAGAAATATGATGTAACTGTTCTCCAAGTGTGGTAATGGAAATTCAACATACACAGAACGTGTCCACAGAATTTTTTTTTATTTTTCTTTTGAGGGGTAGAATAAGAATATGCTCCATTAAAAATATAATGTTGATACAGAGAAGTACTTATATATTATATATATGTAAAAATAAGAATTCCTTAGGATAAGCGTCACTAACAAGGCTTTCAAATGTAAAAGGCCCTTTCTGATTTTCTACTAATTCTTGATAGCAAATTTGAAGCTAGATTACAAGTAACGCACTAACTGTTGCACAAGCGAAAAAGTGTTTATTGCAGCTATTTGAAAGTAAACGCGTTTGCTTGAGCACAATTATATTTAACTTGCGTTGGGATAGCGCAACTTCAGAGCTCGACTAAAAAGTTTCACAAAATACATCAAAAAATACTTTAAAAGAACAGTTACACTCATAATAACACCATCTGATTAAAATTATTCAATAAAAATAATGCATAGCAAAGTTATAAGGGCTCAAAATTATGAGGTCTCAGGTGTTAGAAAAAAGGCCTGCAAAGGGCTTTAACATAGCGATATATACATATATGACTAAGGGCCAGATAATGAGTGGTGTGCAAACTAGTTTACGCGAGCGATATCGGGTTTATTGCGGGTTTATTGCGTTTGTGCGCATCGGAAGGAGCAATCTAATTACAAGTTAAAAGTAAATGAAAACGTGAGCCCATTCACGATTTACGCTTCAATGATTACTACAACCAAAGAGCTCTGGTTAACTGTTACACAAGACAAAAACTGTCACAAAACACATCAAAAATACAGTACAGTTACACTCATAATAACACTATCTAATCAAAATGATTAAAATAAAATATTGCGCACAAAAAAAGACTCAAAACTGAGTTTTCAGGTGTGCAAATGGCTTTAACATACATATACATGTCTAAAGATGTACATGTATGTATATATATTTGTGTGTACATATGTATTTATGTATTTATATGTGTATATATGTATTAACAGACATATATACACATATAAACACATAAATACATATGCATATATATATATATATATATATATACTGTATATGCATTGGAGCCCTTTGCTAACAAGTAAATGAAAACATGTTAAAGCATATTTATGCAATATTCATTTTTAATAAAGTGTTATACTGTGTATTTACTGTAAATATTTCACATTCCAATGTTGTGCATAGCAGAATATGCTCTATGTATTTTTAAATCAATATATATATATACCTATATATGTCCATATATATATATATATATATATATATATATATATATATATGGGTAAAGATATATATTTTACCAAGAACATTATATATATATATACATACACTTACTGACCACTTTATTAGGTACACCTGTTCAATTGCTTGGTAACACAAATTGCTAGAATGGGGAAGAAAGGAGATTTAAGTGACTTTGAACGTGGCATGGTTGTTGGTGCCAGATGGGCAGGTCTGAGTATTTAAAACACTGCTGATCTACTGGCATTTTCATGCACAACCATCTCTAGGGTTTACAGAGAATGGTCCGAAAAAGAGAAAATATCCAGTGAGCGGCAGTTGTGTGGACGACAATGCCTTGCTAATATCAGAGGTCAGAGGAGAATCGGCAGACTGGTTCAAGATGATAGAAAGGCAACAGTAACTCAAATAACCACTCCACAAGGTATGCAGAATACCATCTCTGAATGCACAACATGTCAAACCTTGATGCAGATGGGCTACAGCAGCAGAAGACCACACCGGGTGCCACTCCTCTCAGCTAAGAACAGGAAACTGAGGCTCGCCAAACTGGACAATAGAAGATTGGAAAAACCTTGCCTGGTCTGATGAGTCTTGATTTCAGCTGCGACTTTCAGATGGTAGGGTGAGAATTTGGCTTAAACAACATGAAAGCATGGATCCACCCTGCCTTTTATCAACGGTTCAGGCTGGTGGTGGTGGTGTAATGGTGTGGGGGATATTTTCTTGGCCCACTTTTTGGCCCCTTAATACCAATTGAGCATTGTCCATCCCTTTATGACTACAGTGTACCCATCTTCTGATGGCTACTTCCAGCACCATGTCACAAAGCTCAAATAATCTCTGGTTTCTTGAACATGACAATGAGTTAACTGTATGCCAATGGCCTCCACAGTCACCAGATCTCTATCCAATAGAGCACCTTTGGGATGTGGTGGAATGGGAGATTCACATCATGGATGTGCAGCCATCAAATCTGTAGCAACTGCATGATGCTATCATGTCAATATGGACCAAAATTTCTGAGGAATGTTTCCAACACCTTGTTGAATCTATGCCACAAAGAATTAAGGCAGTTCTAAAGGCAAAAGGGGGTCCAACCCGGTACTAGCAAAGTGTACCTAATAAATTGGCCGGTGAGTGTATATATGTATGTATATATATATATATATATATATATATTTATTTATAAATAAATAGAACATATTATGCTATGTGAAGAACATTGGAATATAAAATATGCATATTTTCATGTCGGGTTAGTGCACTTGAGTATATGCATTTGGGTTGGCGTGTGAGTAGGGTGTTAGTTTTTTTTTCACTTTTCTTGCTCCATCGACTATGGGGGAATATTTTAATGCAGCCTCAATATTCTAACTTTGGCTTTTCACATGCATCGTGTTAGTGCTTGTGCGAAAACGTTTTACTTTCAAATAGTAATACGCACGCTACCCAATGCATGCAAAATGCTTACTTCTAGCACAGTTAACTCACAAGCAAGAGCAATAAGTAGGTCTCCACTCATAATCTAGCCCTAAATATATATGTGTATATATATATATATATATATATATGTTTATGTATGTGTACATAGGTATTTATGTATTTATATTTGTATATATTTATTAACAGACATATATACACATATAAACATAAATACATATGTATAAATATATAGACATATATATAACATATATATAAGACATAGACATATATAGACATATATATATATATATATATATATATATATATATATATATATAGTGCATAAGAGCCCTTTGCAGTCAAGTAGCTGAAAACATGAAAAATCATATTCTATTTAATAAAGTGTTTAACTATGAATGTACTGTAAATATTTCACATTCCAATGTTGTTCACATAGGGGAATATTTTCTATGTATTTAATAAATAGATATTCCTATATATATATATATATATATATATATATATATATATATATATATATATATATATATATATACATATATATATAATATGTATATATATATACCTACAGTATATAGAATCATATAGATATATAGGTAATCCAATTGCACACTGACCGCAGTCCACTCTTTCAAATACTTGGGTATGTTGTTAGACCCTAATCTATCTTTTGGCCTCCACATGGAAAAACTTGCATCTAGACTTTATCCAAAATTAGGTGCCCTGTACAGAAACAAATCTTGCCTCAGTCCTACAGTAAAAGAAAATATTTTACAGCAAATGCTGATGCCTATCATGGATTATGGGGATGTAGTATATGCACCTGCACCACAAACTCACCTAAATAAACTTAATACACTGTATAACTCATCTGCCGCTTTGTGCTACAATGTAACTACAGGACCCACCATTGTGAGATGCTAAAATAACTAAACTGGCTGACGCTGGAATCCAGACGCACCCTCCATCTTTCCTGCCTTGTGTTTAAGAGCCTTTCTGGGAAGCTCCCACCCTACCTGAGCAGAATGCTCTCCCCAGCTGTTCCCACCTCCCATAACCTCCGATCCAGTACCAGCACATTATTTAGCTTGCCTCGATACAAAAATAAAGCAGCTCGATCCTCCTTTTCCTACAGAACACCACAATTATTGAACGACCTCCCGCACACTTTCAAACCTTCCCCAAGCCTAATATACTTTAAGAGATCCCTCTCTATATATCTCAAAACAGAATGCTCCTGTCATGGTTGATTATATATTTCCTACCTGTTCTATGTTAATTTTTGCATATATTGTGTATTATTATTGTTTTTGTATTTTATTGTACCCTATTGTATCAATGCAATGTTTTGTGATCCCAGGACATACTTGAAAACGAGAGAAATCTCAATGTATCCTTCCTGGTAAAATATTTTTATAAATAAATAAATAGACATATATTTACCAAAAAACATCAGATATATTCTATAGAAATATATATTTATGAATAAATAGAACATATTCTTCTATGGGAAGAACATTGGAATGTGAAATTCATATTTCATGTCAGTTTAGTGTACTTGAGAAAATGCAATTGGATTAGCATGTAGTAGGGTGGGAGTTTTTCCACTTTTGCCGCTCCATTCAAGTCTATGTGGGGATATTTTAATGCGGTCACAATATTCGGATCTCCGCTACTTACAATCGTCGGGTTAGCACTCGTTAACATGTGAGTGGAAGCACAAACTACTGCCCCCCTAGTAATATACCCCATAAATGGCGTCACCAGTATAACATCACACCTTCTCAGATAGTCAGCTGTGTCTTGTATGCCCCAAAGGAATTCTACACAAACACAATACTTACTATCGCCAGCTCTCTGAGCTTGAATACCGGTGCACTGCCCTCACTATGAAACTGAAAAACAGTTATAACTTTTACTAGAAGCATTTTTGCTAATGGAAGAATATTGCAAACATGCTCAAAAATGCTTCCATTTAAAAATGAAATGCTCTCATGCACATTTTAATGTTGACCTTTCTCTCCTTTTAAACTATATTTTAGACACTTGCGCAAGAATAGGGAGGAGTCTGTTAAATGCTTCCATTGATAGGAGCAAAGAAAATATGATTTACTTAAAAAGTATGGACATTCTCGATATATACTCATCACATTCACTTTGAGGGTATAGTATTTTGTTGTAATTTGCTCAAAGCATCTTACAGATCTTAGATGTATTGATTAAAGTATTCTTGAGAAAAAAAAAATTCTCAGTTCTCTTTTTATAAATAAAGGATTTTTTTAATAAGTACATTAAAACTCCCAAAGCCAGCTAACAATCAAATGACATTGTATACGGATCATTTTGCTTATAAATACAAATAAATCTTCTAGCACGTGGATTGTCCTTGAAAAATGAAGTTCATAATACTTCACATGAAATGTCTGTTTTCAGATTCATAACTCATATAAACACATATATTGCTCATTAAAAGTAGCTGTCATATAAAAAATAGAGATAGAAATATGAAGTTCAATTTGTAATTATTATTCTTGTTACAAACAGAAAATAAACAGACAAAATACCCAGAAACCTATTCAAATCTAGTTACCAGTACGGTTGATAATAACTCTTAAAGGGACATGAAACCCACATTTTTGTTCTTTCATATTTCAGATACAGCATGTGATTTTTAAATAACTTTCCAATTTACTTCAATTATCTAATTTGCTTTGTTTTCCTTATATTCTTAGTTTAAAAGCATATCTAGACAGGTTTAGGAGCACGAATGCACAACTTGAAGCTAGCTGCTGATTGATAGCCACACATTGTTATTGGTTTACCAGATGTGTTCAGTTAGCACCCAGTCGAGCATAGCTGCTTCTTTAACAAAATATACCAAGAGAATGAAGCAAATTTAACAAAATTGTCAGCTTAGAATTAGTGAGCTATGACCGTGAGATGAGATAATACATTAGGGTAACAGTCTATAAGCAAAAAACAGGTGAAGAACCAAAGTAAGGGGTTAAAAGTAGCACTCTTCCCTATATAATTGTGAAATATCGGGTCATTGAAAAATCAATATACCTAGATTGCGCAATACTGATTGGATTATTAAAAATTAACTTTTATTCAGTATAATTAAAATAGTTTACAGAGGAAATCCTCTAATATACTCCAACATCCAAACAAGCCTAAAAAGACTAAGGTTAGCACTAGACAACTATCCCACTGTTTCCTGCCCGATAACAGCTGACGTCGGCTTCAGGTGACAGGGGTGGAGAGCGGTAACCAAGTCTTAAAGTGAATTAAAAAGTAGTACACCAAAGTGCACTATAATTACACAGACGCGTTTCGGCCTAGTACAACAGCCTTTTTCAATGTGTGCTTATTATAATTCGGACAAACCGAATTTTATGGAACAGTAAAGCTAGGTATAAACATAGAAGCTCAGGAGCAAGCACGTTTCTTACACACTCTATGGCACCAGCATGTTATACAAAGAATACTGAAGGCACGTGCACATTCCCGAGTTCATATAAAACGACCATGGTTTATTGTTCAACAAAGTATACCAATAGAGAAAAAGAAGAGCAAAAAAAAGCAAAACAGTGTGTTGTATCTCAATCATGGAAGTTTAATTTTGACTTTACAGTCCCTTTAAAAAGACATTAAACCCAACATTTTTCTTTCAGGATTCAGATAGAGAATACACATTTTAAAAAGTTTTCAATTTACTTCTATTATCAAATGTATTTCATTCTCATGTTATTCTTTGTTGAAGCGATAGCTAGGTAGGTAGCATGCACGTGCCTGAAGCACTACATGACAGGAAATAGTGCTGCCAGGAAATAGTGCAACATTGTTGAAAAACTGCTGCCATATAGTGCTGCAGACGTGCACACTCTTGAGCTTACATTTCTGCTTTTCAACAAAGGATAACAAGAAAACAAAGAAAATATGATAATAAAAGTAAACTAGAAAATTTTATGTTCTATCTAAATCATGAAAGAAAAAAAATTGGGTTTTATGTCCCTTTAAGTCCTATCGTGTTACTGCTCATGTACACAACAGTCATTTTCGTGTTCTCACGTTAGACGCAGAAGCAACAGACACAAGTGTAACTGCTGTAAGGTAATATTGAAGCACTGAAGTTATGAAATTGAACACTTGTTTATCCATTTTATAAGTAGTGACAAGGGTCATACAAATGTCTTGAAATGGTGTCAAATTCAAAAGTTTAAAGAAGGTAAAAATGTGTTAGAAAATGGTGAAATGACAGAATGTAGCAGGGAAACTGCTTAGGAAACGTGTGAAAGTTCAAACCTCAGTGAAGCCAGAAATTATACACATTGACAGCTACAGAGTTCCAAAAAGGGCTCATGGAGAGTTCATATTTACAGGACTGGTTACTACACAATGTGCCTGTATAATGTTTGTGTAAACTGCATTGCCTCTAAAAAACTATCATATTAAATCCTTTATATGATTTTTTAGTAACCTGCTCCATGCTTGTTTACAATTATACTCATTCATTCTGTTTACACAATGTCCCCAAAGCATAAAATTCCTAAAGATTCTGACCAATGAGCATAATAGTAAAAAGTCTATACCAACTAGGTTTCTGTGCAGTGATAATTTAGTATATTCTGCCTTGGAAACATTCTAACAAGATCATGTTCAGTTGATAATGCCTTATGTGGGATGCTCCTGCCATCTTGTGGAAAATATGCAGCAAGACAAGTCCATCAATTTTGCAAAAATAGTTCATGTCTAATAAGCTTTAATATATTCATGAAAATGTCAATTAAGAAATTTTTTAGGCATCAACAATTCAGAACAAAATAACTGACACGACAGGCTCAGGTTACAAACTTCCTATTAACAACCTCCGCAATTTGATGTGGTTATAGCCATTAGCTAGTTCAAATGCTAGCTCTATGCTAATTGGTCATAAATAGTTAATGTCAGCACATGGAGTTATTAAGCCCATCAAACACATAATGTAATTTGGTTTTAAAGTGTGAGAAATCTTCACTGGAATATAACTGAGCACAACAAGGATACTTGAGTTTATTTTGAAGCTGATAGTGCTTGACAAATAAATATGTATAACCTTTCTCCTTGGCTACACTGATCTGGGGGGGGGGAGATCACCATATACAATTTCACTTTCCTGCTCAAGAAACATGTATATAGTCTGTTATTAGCCAAGCCAGCAAGATGCAGGAAGTGGAGTGTGCAGCTCAGTATGGGCCAAGGAGAACAAACGAATCAACACGTGCTGAGCTCAGGGATTGGGGTTGGAATGATTTTCTAATAACACAAAGAAAAACAAGGGAAAGGTGAATTAAAATACACCATCAATCCAAAACAAGCATCTAATAATGAAAACAAAATGAATAGTATAAGTGCAATGGGACTACTTATTTTAAACCTTTGTTTTATACATCCTTTCATAAAGTTAAAGGGACACTGAACCCAAAATTTTTCTTTCATGATTCAGATAGAGCATGCAATTTTAAGCAACTTTCTAATTTACTCCTATTATCAATTTTTCTTCGTTCTCTTGCTATTTTTATTTAAAAAAGAAGGCATCTAAGCTTTTTTTTTTGTTCAATGCTCTGGACAGCACTTTTTATTGGTGGATGAATTTATCCACCAATCAGCAAGGACAACCCAGGTTGTTCGCCAAAAATGGGCCGACATCTAAACCTACATTCTTGAATTTCAAATAAAGATACCAAGAGAATAAAGAAAATTTGATAATAGGAGTAAATTAGAAAGTTGCTTATAATTCCGTGCTCTATCTGAATCACAAAAGAAAAAATTTGGGTTCAGTGTCCCTTTAACAGTTGAATGGATTATTTATTTTGTAATAACATAAGAAGTAAGGCATAATTAGAGCTATTATCTGTGTCAGATCTGCACTAAATCTGTGAAATATGGGCACCCTCTATTCAAAATCAAGTGAGACAGAATAAATAACATACTTATGTTGTCACACACAACGCATTTCTCCAGACTCACAGAATGTTGCAGTAATCAATATGAGCCTGCATTTGTCTTGCCGCTGTCATGCATATTGTTTGAAATAGCTATTAAAAAAAAACAAAAAAAAACAGATTTGCTGAATCATGTTACAAGTGTTTTCCATCTTCTTGCAGTTAAGTTTTATTATAAGCAATGGGGCAATAAAAGCCAAGGCAATACATGTAGAAAAAGTATCTACGCGTCGATGTTTCATATGAGAACCCTGCAGCAACTGAAGAGGACAATTTCACATATACTATATGTACATAAAAAAATATTTTCCCTAAAAAATCATAATAAATTTAACATGCTATAGGCCAGATTACAAGTGAAGTGCAAATTGACGCTTCAGCTGGAGCCTTAATTGTGCTAGAAGTAGGATTTATGTGCTTGTCGGGTTGCGTTGGTATTACAAGTTGAAAGTAAACTGTTTTCGCGCAAAAAGCTGAAGTTACTTTCATGTATTTACCCTTAGTAGTCAATGAAAAGAACAAAGTGGTAAAAAAAAAAACTAACACCCCACTTTCATGCAAACCCGATCACATATTCTCATTTGCGATAACCCAACATGAAAATATGAATATTTCACATTCCATTGTTCTGCACATAACAGAATATGATCTATTTAATCATAAATACATATTTTTACATGTATCTGATGTTTTTAGGTACAATATATATATATATATATATATATACTTACATATATATATATATATATATATACACACATAATTATATAAAGCTATAGATATATACAGATATATATATATATATATATATATATATATATATATATATATATAGGAATATATATTTAAAAATACTAAGAACATATTCTGCTATGTGCAGAACATTGGGATGTGAACTATTTACAGTAAATACATAGTTAAAACCTTTATTAAATATGAATAATGCACAAATATGCTTTTACGTGTTCATTTACTTAACTCCAAAGGAATCCAATGCACTTCTATTAAAGGGACATTAAACACTTTGAGATAACAACATAAAATGATAAATATATAAATAAATAAAAAATGCAATTTACTTTCATAGCTTATTTTGTCCCCTTTTTCTGTAATTCCATTCTGAAATTGTGAGCTTTTTAGTTCCTATTAGAAATGGAAGTGCAGAACACTAACACACAGCCATTGGGGCACATTTATCAAGCTCCGTATGGAGCTTGATGTCCCGTGTTTCTGGCGAGCCTGCAGGCTCGCCAGAAACAGCAGTTATGAAGCAGCGGTCACAAAGACCGCTGCTCCATAACCTGTCCGCCTGCTCTGAGCAGGCGGACAGACATCGCCGGAAATCAACCCGATCGAGTACGATCGGGTTGATTGACACCCCCCTGCTGGCGGCCCATTGGCCGCGAGTCTGCAGGGGGCGGCGTTGCACCAGCAGCTCTTGTGAGCTGCTGGTGCAATGCTGAATACGGTGAGCGTATTACTCGCCGTATTCAGGGAGGTCTGGCGGACCTGATCCGCACTGATGGATCAGGTCTGCCAGACTTTCATAAATAGGGGCCATAGGCTACACATTCTAGTGACCTATTCATAACTGTCCCTAATTGGCCACAGCAGACAAGGTAACTTAAAAGGCCACTAAACCCAAAATCATTCTTTCATGATTGAGATAGAACATACAAATTTAAACAACATTACAATTTACTTCTATTATTTATTTTGCTTCCTTTTTGAGATATGCTTATTTGAAGAAAAAGCAATGCACATAGGTGAGCCAATCACATGAGACTTCTATGTGCAGCAACCAATCAGCAGCTACTGACCATATCTAGATATGCTTTTCAGCAAAGAATATCAAGAGAATAAAACAAATTAGATAATAGAAGTAAATTAGAAAGATGTTTAAAAATGCATTCTCTTTCTAAATCATGAAAGAAAAAATGTGTGTATCATGGCCCTTTAAGTTACAACTTGGCAGCTCCCATTGTTTTATAGACACTAAAACTTTACACTTGTTTTGTTACTATTTAAACAGATAATGAAACCTTAAAAAATAAATCTACATGTTATTCTTAGACTAATCTTTTCTTTGAATGCATCATTCTATCTAGCAATTAGTAAGTGTTTAATGTCCCTTTAATGTGTACATATGTATTTTTGTGTTTATATGTGTATATATGTCTGTAAATACATACCGGTATATGTGTGTATATAAGGCAGACAAAGGGCTTTAACATTGAGATACATACATATACATCTTTAAAAATGTATATGTATATGTATATGTATATATATATATATATATATATATATATATATATATATATATATATATATGTATGTGTATATATATATATATATATATGTATATAAGTTTATATATATATTTATACATGTACACTGTGTGCAGAATTATTAGGCAAATTAGTATTTTGACCACATCATCCTCTTTATGCATGTTGTCTTACTCCAAGCTGTATAGGCTCGAAAGCCTACTACCAATTAAGCATATTAGGTGATGTGCATCTCTGTAATGAGAAGGGGTGTGGTCTAATGACATCAACACCCTATATCAGGTGTGCATAATTATTAGGCAACTTCCTTTCCTTTGGCAAAATGGGTCAAAAGAAGGACTTGACAGGCTCAGAAAAGTCAAAAATAGGGAGATATCTTGCAGAGGGATGCAGCACTCTTAAAATTGCAAAGCTTCTGAAGCGTGATCATCGAACAATCAAGCGTTTCATTCAAAATAGTCAACAGGGTCGCAAGAAGCGTGTGGAAAAACCAAGGCGCAAAATAACTGCCCATGAACTGAGAACTGAGTCAAGCGTGCAGCTGCCAAGATGCCACTTGCCACCAGTTTGGCCATATTTCAGAGCTGCAACATCACTGGAGTGCCCAAAAGCACAAGGTGTGCAATACTCAGAGACATGGCCAAGGTAAGAAAGGCTGAAAGACGACCACCACTGAACAAGACACACAAGCTGAAACGTCAAGACTGGGCCAAGAAATATCTCAAGACTGATTTTTCTAAGGTTTTATGGACTGATGAAATGAGAGTGAGTCTTGATGGGCCAGATGGATGGGCCCGTGGCTGGATTGCTAAAGGGCAGAGAGCTCCAGTCTGACTCAGACGCCAGCAAGGTGAAGGTGGAGTGCTGGTTTGGGCTGGTAACATCAAAGATGAGCTTGTGGGGCTTTTTCAGGTTGAGGATGGAGTCAAGCTGAACTCCCAGTCCTACTGCCAGTTTCTGGAAGACACCTTCTTCAAGCAGTGGTACAGGAAGAAGTCTGCATCCTTCAAGAAAAACATGATTTTCATGCAGGACAATGCTCCATCACACGCGTCCAAGTACTCCACAGCGTGGCTGGCAAGAAAAGGTATAAAAGAAGAAAATCTAATGACATGGCCTCCTTGTTCACCTGATCTGAACCCCATTGAGAACCTGTGGTCCATCATCAAATGTGAGATTTACAAGGAGGGAAAACAGTACACCTCTCTGAACAGTGTCTGGGAGGCTGTGGTTGCTGCTGCACGCAATGTTGATGGTGAACAGATCAAAACACTGACAGAATCCATGGATGGCAGGCTTTTGAGTGTCCTTGCAAAGAAAGGTGGCTATATTGGTCACTGATTTGTTTTTGTTTTGTTTTTGAATGTCAGAAATGTATATTTGTGAATGTTGAGATGTTATATTGGTTTCACTGGTAAAAATAAATAATTGAAATGGGTATATATTTGTTTTTTGTTAAGTTGCCTAATAATTATGCACAGTAATAGTCACATGCACACACAGATATCCCCCTAAAATAGCTATAACTAAAAACAAACTAAAAATTACTTCCAAAACTATTCAGCTTTGATATTAATGAGTTTTTTGGGTTCATCGAGAACACGGTTGTTCAATAATAAAATTAATCCTCAAAAATACAACTTGCCTAATAATTCTGCACTCCCTGTATATATGTGTGTGTGTAGATATGTATTTATACATTTATATGTGTATATATATATTATATATATATATACACATATAAATGTATAAATACATATCTACACACACACATATATACGTGTATAAATATATATATATATACTTTTATATATATATATATATATATATATATATATATACATATACATTTTTAAAGATGTATATGGATGTATCTCAATGTTAAAGCCCTTTGTCTGCCTTTTTTTCTGTAACACCCGAGATCTCATATCTTTGAACCCTTAAAACTTTTGTGTGCAATATTTTTTCATAAATGTTTTATTAGATGGTGTAATTATAAGTGTAACTGTACTTTGTAATGTATTTTTGATGTGTTTTGTACAACTTTTTAGTTTTGTGAAACAGTTAACCAGAGCTCTGAAGTTGCGGTAATCATTCTAGCGTGAAATTCCCAATTGCGCTCAAGTGATTACTGTAAGCACTACCAGCGCAAACACTCAGGATAAACCCCTTATCGCTCAAGGGGCAAACATTTGCGCTCCACTGGTAATCTGGCCCTATATATGGTTTTGATGCTGATTTACAAACTTTACTTGCTTTTCAGATGTAGCACTGAGTGTTTTGTTGGAGTGCAGTATGCATTAATATGCATGAAAAGCACATAATGGTTTTCGTTTTGAATAAGCATGAAAAGATATGCATGGCTTAAAGGGACAGTCTAATCAGAATTAAAATTTCATGATTCAGATAGGGCATGCAATTTTAAGGAACTTTCCAATTTACTTTTATCATCAAATTTGCTTTGTTCTCTTGGTATTCTTAGTTCAAAGCTAAACCTAGGTAAGCTCATATGCTACTTTCTAAACTCTTGAAGGCCGCCTCATATCTCAATGCATTTGACAGTTTATCATAGCTAGAAGGCGTTAGTTCATGTGTGCCATATAGATTACATTGTGCTCACGCCCGTGGAGTTTTTTGAGTTAGCACTAATTGGCTAAAATGCAAGTCTGTAAAAGAACTGAAATAAGGGGGCAGTCTGCAGAGGCTTAGATACAAGGTAATAACAGAGATACAGGGAATGCAGAATTATTAGGCAAATGAGTATTTTGACCACATCATCCTCTTTATGCATGTTGTCTTACTCCAAGCTGTATAGGCTCGAAAGCCTACTTCCAATTAAGCATATTAGGTGATGTGCATCTCTGTAATGAGAAGGGGTGTGGTCTAATGACATCAACACCCTATATCAGGTGTGCATAATTATTAGGCAACTTCCTTTCCTTTAGCAAAATGGGTCAAAAGAAGGACTTGACAGGCTCAGAAAAGTCAAAAATAGGGAGATATCTTGCAGAGGGATGCAGCACTCTTAAAATTGCAAAGCTTCGGAAGCGTGATCATCGAACAATCAAGCGTTTCATTCAAAATAGTCAACAGGGTCGCAAGATGCATGTGGAAAAACCAAGGCGCAAAATAACTGCCCATGAACTGAGAAAAGTCAAGCGTGCAGCTGCCAAGATGCCACTTGCCACCAGTTTGGCCATATTTCAGAGCTGCAACATCACTGGAGTGCCCAAAAGCACAACGTGTGCAATACTCAGAGACATGGCCAAGGTAAGAAAGGCTGAAAGACGACCACCACTGAACAAGACACACAAGCTGAAACGTCAAGACTGGGCCAAGAAATATCTTAAGACTGATTTTTCTAAGGTTTTATGGACTGATGAAATGAGAGTGAGTCTTGATGGGCCAGATGGATGGGCCCGTGGCTGGATTGGTAAAGGGCAGAGAGCTCCAGTCCGACTCAGACACCAGCAAGGTGGAGGTGGAGTACTGGTTTGGGCTGGTATCATCAAAGATAAGCTTGTGGGGCCTTTTCGGGTTGAGGATGGAGTCAAGCTCAACTCCCAGTCCTACTGCCAGTTTCTGGAAGACACCTTCTTCAAGCAGTGGTACAGGAAGAAGTCTGCATCCTTCAAGAAAAACATGATTTTCATGCAGGACAATGCTCCATCACACGCGTCCAAGTACTCCACAGCGTGGCTGGCAGGAAAGGGTATAAAAGAAGAAAATCTAATGACATGGCATCCTTGTTCACCTGATCTGAACCCCATTGAGACCCTGTGGTCCATCATCAAATGTGAGATTTACAAGGAGGGAAAACAGTACACCTCTCTGAACAGTGTCTGGGAGGCTGTGGTTGCTGCGGCACACAATGTTGATGGTGAACAGATCAAAACACTGACAGAATCCATGGATGGCAGGCTTTTGAGTGTCCTTGCAAAGAAAGGTGGCTATATTGGTCACTGATTTGTTTTTGTTTTGTTTTTGAATGTCAGAAATGTATATTTGTGAATGTTGAGATGTTATATTGGTTTCACTGGTAAAAATAAATAATTGAAATGGGTATATATTTGTTTTTTGTTAAGTTGCCTAATAATTATGCACAGTAATAGTCACCTGCACACACAGATATCCCCCTAAAATAGCTAAAACTAAAAACAAACTAAAACTACTTCCAAAACTATTCAGCTTTGAAATTAATGAGTTTTTTGGGTTCATTGAGAACATGGTTGTTGTTCAATAATAAAATTAATCCTCAAAAATACAACTTGCCTAATAATTCTGCACTCCCTGTAGAAAGTATATTAATATAACAGTGTTGGTAATGCAAACCTGGGGAATAGTAATAAAGGGATTATCTAGCTCCTTAAAACAATAAAAATTCTGGAGTAGACTGTCCCTTTAAGCAATGTAGTCATGAAATGGACAAGAATGAAGCAAAAATACTTATTGTAGTTTTATTGTAGTTTTGTATTTGCTTATTCTTAGTAACACCCAATCCAAGTTTGTAATGCTCAAAAGTGGATATTTTGCTATCATTTGGTTAGAATTCAGTTAATTAATTGCATAATTAACCTTACGGAAATTTTTTGCTATAGATAATTAACGGGTTCATCCGTTTAAAAGGGACAGTGCACACCAATTTTCATATAACTGCATGTAACAGACACTACTATAAAGAAGAATATGCACAGATACTGAGCAGACACTCTTTCCCCCACCCCTTCCCTGCATATGAAAAGACAGATTAGACAAACAGGAGCGTGCAGTAGTCTGTAAACGAACACATGTATACATCTGACACTTTGGGGCTTGGTTAGGAGTCTGATAATCATCACAATGTTATTAAAAAATAAACAAAACTATACATTGTTACAAAAACACTCCCATATGGGCTACATAAATGGATCACCAACAAAACATTTATGAAAAGAGAAACCTAGTGAACAATGTCCCATTAACCAAGCAAGTTACAACTAAGATGATCTTTGATCTTTTGCAAATGTAATAATTCAGTGACCATGAACACTCTGGGTGTCTGACGTAGGAAAGTCTATAGTTAATAGAAATGTCTTTCTGTAGTACTGTCCTAGATAAAATGATATGCAGTGTGTCATATTTTACATGTTGGTATTGGAATTTTGACACCTTTCTTTAGATATTAAACATAAAAATCCACCATCAAATGGATACTCATCGTTATAAAAGAAAAGGCAGTGTCCATACCTTCTTCATGTTGCTTGCATTTGGTCTAATTTACCTTGCAAATCAAGCTTTGTCTTACTCCCCATAAATGTGTTAGAAACCTAGAATGCATACTACAGTTAGCTAGAGGAGAATAGCTACCTTAGTATACCTGCTAATATATGCATGATGCATTTCAGGACTGGGAGGCCTAGAGTCATAGAATTAGGTGTAGGCAAAGTGATGATAGTATGGGCCAGGTTGTGATAATTTGGTGGGCAGTGCATGGGAAGATTTAGACAGATGAGTGTGGGGTTGTCAGGTCATGGGATCTGCATGTCTAAAACTAAAAAATGTGGTTGACAAGTTACAGCCGCTGCTTCTTAACTTCAGTTTCCTGCGAGATGGAAACTTCGGGCAGAGACAGCAGCATTTGCTGTTTGTTAACTCTAGCCCTATGAGTGGACAAACGATAAGGGGTGCACAAACGATAAGGGGTATTTTGCAGCTCTTTGCGTGCGACAAAATAGCGTGCGTATTGTAAGTTGAAAGTAAATGCTTTCAAATTTAAAGAGCGTCAGGTGAGCGCAACTTCAGCGCTCTGGTTAACTGTTATGTGAGACAAAAATATGGCACAAAAATGATTGAAAATATATTTAACAATACAGTTTAAGGGATCAAAGGTATAATGTCAAAGGTATTAGAAAAAAAGGCATGCAAAGGACTTTAACAAATATATGCATACATACACGTCTTTAAGACAGGGCAAAAGGGGCAGCTGCCCAGGGTCCAGTCTTTGTTGAGAGGCACAAGAGTCCAAAGAAAAAAAATTTTTTGTTCATGCCAGACTGCTGATGTCATGTGACATGGGGGGACACACAGTCAGTCCTAATACTGTCACAGTCAAAAGTTATCTGCTTATATTTATTTGTGAGAAACTGTGCCAGACCTTGCTGGTGTCATGTGACATGCCAAGCTAGTGCCATGTGTTGTTTTAGATGTGCACTGTGCAGCACTAAATGCTAAGCCCTAACTCGGCATCCAGCCAATCCCACTGCATCAGAAAAGTCCTGTCCTGCTGGGGTTACCACTGTTACCAGGCTACTGCTCTGGTGGTGGGGATTGTTTCTGGGTAGGGCTGACTGTAGTGTAGGCGCATGAAGTAGAAAGCTGGAGCGGCAGGCACATGAGGATTTGGGTATCTGTGCAGCTGAACACACTGTTCTCTTCAGTCTTGAGGCTGTGTGACTCGTCTCACACTATATCCATGCAGCCTTGGGCAGACAGCATCCAGTCTGCTGGTCCCCTTAGCCGTGCTCTTTCTGCTGTGGCCCTGAGATCAACTAACTGAAGTTTGTTAGGGGAACAGTGCTTTGTAGAAAGGTGTCAGTGGAAAGAATAAGTGAGTGCACACACGCCCCTCCCCCATGCAGCATCGTCTAGTGCAGGGTGAGAAGGAACTTGTTCCAGGCAAAGAAGTGACATGTGGCTGATGTATAGTGTAATGCTGATGCTTCACACATTAAGGTAAGGTTTATTTTTATAGTTTTTTTTTCTTTCTTTCTCAGATTTTACAGCTTCCCATAGTAGTTCTGCTGTTCCAGTCAGTAAACATATTTGTCTGCACCTCCATGCTTCCGCCTCCGTTTTTACCTTGCTTTGCTCCTGTTGGCTGCCTTAAATCTCTTTAACCAGCTAACCTCACACCAGAATCACATTCAAAAGCATATTCAATTTATCCACAGTGGAGGAATGTATATATTTATTTATTTACTTATTAGTACTGCTTAGGTCCAGTTTCACATATTGCAATTTATTTTTTTAAATGATTAGCCTAGCAGTGAATGATCCACTGCTGGGCTAAAAATTTAAAAACAATTATAAAATAAATTGATTTTGTTGTTTTTGGGATGTTGGGGTGGAGAGTGGAATTGCATGGGGGGCCCTAGAAAATGTTTGCCCAGGGTCCAGTCAATATTAAAGACGGCCCTGTATATGTATATATATATATATATATATATATATATATATATATATATATGTGTGTGTGTGTGTGTATATATATGGGTGTACATATGTATTTAATTATTTTTGTGTTTTACTGTACATGTAATGTACATATTTCACATTCCAATGTTCTTAAATTACAGGATAATGTCCTTTAAACTGTAAATATGTATATATATATATATATATATTTATATATATATATATATATATGTATATACCTATACCTGCATATCTATTCCTATAGATATTTAGATATAGATATGTATTTTACATGAACAGTATCAGATGTATATATATATATTTAAAAATAGAAAGTTAATTTATTTCTATGTGAAGAACGCAGGAATGTAAAATATGTTTTTTGAGCATTGTGTTTCGCGATTTAGGTTTTAACGGTTACCACACATAAAAACTTAAGGTGCATTATTGAAATATTACATATAAAATATAAAAAAAATAAAAATGATTAAACATAAATATATAGATATATATTTATGGGTTATTTGGAATATTTTACAGTATGTTTAATCATTTTTAATAATTTAAAAATATATATCTATTTCAATATGTTCTGTAAAATGTTACAGAACAAATTATAAGATGTTTAAAAGGTGTTTTAAAAAAATTCCCCTATAAAAGAATCCACACTAACCTATGGGAAATAGAAAACTTGTGGGGGGGGGAATAAAATAAAAAAACAGAAACTTTGTCAACTTTGCAATAGCTGAAAATAACAGCAGATTGAGATTTTATTTTACAGTAACAAACATTTACAATAACTATGTTTCAAGCATGTTTCTTAAATTGTTGTGGTTTTGTTTTCTTGCTTAGAGTTTCTTGTTTCTTGTACATGATTTTATGTATTGGGCAATTCACACAACTATGGATGTTAACGGCAGGATTGCCCAATAACAAATCTGTGTAACACGCTGGTCAAGCAATGTTTAATGAATTTTAAACATGATATAGCCTTCACAAGGAGGTCCCTTGGTAACATCAGAAACTTCTATGAATAAAAGTCATTGTGAAAATGTTGAGTAAAGCTTTAGCTACTAATGTGGTTTTATTAAAAAAGCTATTGTTCAAGAAGTATTGCAGATAAGAACACACATTCTGTATAAAAATGTATTAAAGGAGCAAGGCTTCAGGGTGTACTTGAAAGGCAATTTTGTTGAGTCAATTGTACATTTGGGGGTTGTGTTATCAATATGTACATTGATATAGACAGTGAATGTAGGCGATATCTTCAGCTCTGAGGTGGTTAAATTGAATGGACTTTGAATTAGGGTGGATAGAAAAATGGGAGAGAGCAACTTGTCTCGAGAAGCGATGCATATGAACATTGTGGTATTTATGCTTCACTTGATAGTTTGTGAGGATCTTACTAATTTGTTGATGTTGAGAGGGTTGTGTAGTGGCCATGAGTCTAAGGATAATTTGATTTGTTCATCTGGGTTTTGGGTACTATTTTATGAGGGAGGAAATAGTGATGGCCTTTTTGCAGATTTTCATATTTCAGCACTGATGTGCTTCAAATTATGGATATGTTCAATGAAGGGGTCATTGATATATTGACACATTGTTTTAAAACAGACTTGTTAAGATAGTAAGACTAATTTTGATCTGGAGGATTACCTCCTGGGTCAGACAGTGAGAGACTGTTTGCATTAGAGTGGCTAAAGAGGTAGAGAGTTTTAGATTCAGGGAGGAAGTGATTAAATGTTTTGGGAATTTGATTTGTAAGTGTATTTTTTCAGGATAACAAGTGTAAGTTAAAGGTGTGCAGTTATTTTTTCTACTAAACATATTACTGGTCTAAAGACACTGTCTAAAGACAGTGAGATTTTAGCACGTTCATGGAGTTCTTTCAGGGATTGGTTATTATGTAGACAGAGAATAAGTTGCAGTGAAGACAAGTACCAGTATTGAGACAGCGGGTTTGTTCATTGGTTAGGAGAGTGCAGTATTTTACATGTTGAATTTGAGGAGAAGTCCAGCAAGTGCACCTTTATGACTGATGGAATGCATGCTAATAAGAATGGGCTTTAGAAGCCTTAAGATTGTTGGACATAACTAAATTATTGAGATTATCTAGTTGCTCCGAAAAAAATAATGTGTTAAGACCTTATGACAAAAACTTGCCAGCATAGCACTAAAATTTGCCTTTCTAAAATCCTATAAGGGACCTCACAGCAGATTGCTTTATTCTGATATATTTAATGTCCATGTAGTCAGGTAAAAGGTAAGCACTACTGGTCATTATATTTTACTGAGTATTATTATCAGTTATGGTTATTTATAAAACAAATCTGAAGGAGCCGAATTATCAAGCTCGGAATGGAGCTTGATGCCCCTGTTTCTGCGCGAGCTTTCAGGAAAAAGCAGTTATGAAGCAGCGGTATATATATATATATATAAAAAACCCAAGAAAGTCATGTGTCTATTTCATTACTTAAAAGGGAACTCTGTAATTTAAATGTATACATTAAAGGGACACTGAACCCCAAATTTTTCTTTTGTGATTCAGATAGAGCATGACATTTTAAGCAACTTTCTAATTCACTCCTATTATCAAATTTTCTTCATTCTCTTGGTATCTTTATTTAAAATGAAAGAATGTAAGTTTAGACGCTGGCCCATTTTTGGTGAACAACCTGGGTTGTTCTTGCAAATTGGTAGATAAATTTATCCATCAATAAAAAAAGTGCTGTCCAGAGTTCTGAATAAAAAAAAAAACTTAGATGCCTTCAATTTCAAACAAAGATAACAATAGAACGAAGAAAAATTGATAATAGGAGTAATTTAGAAAGTTGCTTAAAATTGCATGCTCTAGCTTAATCCGAAAGAAAACATTTGGGTTCAGTGTCCCTTTAAGTAGCATATTTACTGATGCTGCTTTAAACTAAGTAAAAATATGTCTGAATGATGAGAGAACACTGAATTAATCTAGGCTCATCTTCCTTACACGTCACTCTTCATCTGCCGCACCTCTCTGCTAATCCCTTAAATGGCTTACTCTTTCCTCTAGGATTAAACACAAAATCCTCACTCTGACATAAAAAGCACTCAACTGCACTGCTCCCCCCTACATTTCAGAACTTGTCTCCAGATACTCTCCCTTCCGTCACCTTCGATCTGCTCACAAACTTCTCCTCACCTCCTCTCTTGTTACTTCCTCACATTCCCGTTTACAGAACTTCTCCAGACTGGCCCCCATCTTGTGGAACTCCCTGCCTCGCCCACAAGACTCTCCCCTAGTTTTAACAGCTTCAAGTGCTCCCTAAAGACTCTACTATTCAGCGATGCATACAACCTATACTAACCTTTCCTACTCCATTGCTTTCCCCTTGAACCCCTTAGAATGTAAGCCTATGAGGCCTATTTATCATACCTGATAATAATAATAAAAATAATAATAATCTACTGAAGGCTAAAAATATTCTGGGGAGTAATTTTGACATTGAATACATGAAATTTAGCAAGCACACCTCTAGCCTATTTGGAGAAAAACACTAGTGGCTGTTTCAAACCAGGGAAGCAGTGTTCTTTCAGGTTAGTAAAGAATTGGGTCTTTAAAAGCAGCATGCTTTTAAATGATGCAATTTAACCTGCTGTTTTCGCTCTCTTTAATAAAAAAAAAGTTAAAGGACAGTAAAGTTAAAATTAAAAATCATTCAAAAAGATCATGCAATTTTAAACACCTTTCCAATTCACTTTTCTAATTATATTTGCTTCATTATCTTAGTATCCATTGTTGAAGAATAAAACTAGGTTGGTCGACTGCTGCAGGATTTCCCGTACAGTTATTGGCTAAGAGGTGGAATCACCTCTCAGCTAAATAGCGTTATGCCGTGGGCTGCCTTAGCAGCTTAGTGCGGCAAACGCTGCAAACAAATAAAGAAGCTTTCAGCATGAAGCATTTTATACTTATTTGTTCCAATGGTAAATCCTAGCGTTTCACAGGTAGCACTTATGTGCTAAAATACTAGTAATTATGTAATATAGAGGACTGGGTCAGAAACTCAATAGTGGCTGATTATAGTAATCAGGAGTCACATTTAGCACATGCTCATTTGATAACAGTTTGTGTTAGATAAAGTTGTTTAAATAAAGTTGATAAAAGACACCTGCTGTACATAGATTTTTTTTTCAGTTTGGTCCAATTATAGTGATCTGTATAGGATCCAGCTCCTAACATTCCACTGAGGAAACATCTAAGGTGTTAATACCTATCTAGAGAGATAGTGAGACATTTTCAAGAAGCACACAGATAAATCCACAACTGCTGTCATCTGTAGTCTCATGAAATGTTGTGCTCTGATTAACAATACTCTTAATCCTAAACCAACAAAGTACAGATAGAACTTCACAAGGCTTTATATTATTGCCAAAACTATGAATGAATGAATATGGATTAGAAATGAAAGATATCCCTGTCTGAAAGAACTGTCAAAACAGTATTAATCCCAGTCATTATTAATACAGCCATAAACTGAGCTCTACTCAAAGTTTGCTTGGATATACGTGCTTGAGAAGTGACTTATTACAAGTAATAAAAAAAATCTGAATCAAAACCAAGAAATCCAATTGACATCTGTATGTTTCAATCAATATAACAAGACATAAATTTTATTTTGCATACATACAGCCTGCTATACATAATTTCCACTATTTTTTTATGTAACAAAGTCCTTCTAATCAATATGGGAAGGTGTTCCGAGAACTGTGTATGTATGGCAAGAGAAACTTATTTAGAGATATATGGTATCATTGTTACAAATGAACAGATGAATCCCAGTAAGTGTGTCCAATTGCTTTTTTACTATTATGTGATTTGGGAAGAAATTTTCTTTTAAATTGCTTTTAAATCATACAAGCAAATTCAAAAGCAAAATACTAGTTAATGCCAGATTTATTAAAAAAAAAGTATAACCAGTGATTCCAAAAGTGTGCGGCGGAATTATAGAGCTGGTGCTATTAGATATGAGATGTGGAAGGAAAAAGCACTTAGGCCCAGGTTATCAGAGGAGCTCTAATGATAACGATGGGCAAGCTATCAATATCACGAGCCCGCTTTATGAAAGTTTACAATCTGGTATTACCAGTGAACAGATAAAAGGGATTAAAGGGACAGTTTACTCAAAAAAATGTCTACCCTTTAATTTGTTCCCAATGATCCACTTTTCCTGCTGGAGTGTATTAAATTGTTTACAAGTATTTCCATTACCCTTATATTGGCATTTGAAATAGCATATTTAGCCTGTGGTATCCCCACCCATCCTGAAAGTTTTTGGCCTCAAGGCCAAAATCTGTTAACACAGCTAGTAGAAGAAATTACACTCCCAGTGGGTTATAGAAGAGAAAAGGAAATACCATGTTAATTTTCCATTGTTCTCTCTAAGTATTGGTGATTAGTTTATGGACAGATAAAAGATAAAGAAGCAGGTATATGTACACAATGTGATAAAGTAATGAGATGTGATTATAGCTACAAGCTCAACCCATTTTATTAGATTGTGGCTTCAAAGCACAAAATCAGCTAATTCATATACACAAATAAGCCTTAAAAAAATCAAATCTCATGCATTTTATACTTTGCATCTGATAAAAAAAAGTTATTGGAAACACATTAAGGAAAAAACTATTTTATAGTATACTGTCCCTTTAATGTTTATTAAAGGGACATGAAATTCAAATTTTTTCTTTTATGATTTAAAAATAAAATTACATTTTAAACAACTTTCTAATTGACTTCTATTATCTAATTTGCTTCATTATCCTTTGCTGGAAATAATATCTAGATATGCTCAGTAGCTGCTGATTGGTGGCTGCACTTAGATGCCATGTGTGATTGGCTCACCCATGTGCATTGCTATTTCTTCAACAACGGATATCTAAAGAATACAGCAAATTAGATAATAGAAGTAAATTGGAATGTTGTTTAAAATTAATTTCTCTATTATATAAATAAATATTTTGGGTTTAATGTCCCTTTAAGGCCTACATCTCTTTAGCATGTCCTATTCTCAATGTATAGCTCAGACACGCTAATCATCGCTATCGCTACTTTTACAATTTGTGAGTTCTGTTTTGCTCCTGAGTGCAACATTATTATGTTAAGTATATTTGTAGAGCGCCAACAGATCCCGCAGAGCTATAAACATAGGCCTATACAAGGTAACATTTATAGGGGTCAAATGGGTAGAGGGCCCTGCTGAGGGCTGCACTGTTGTAGTCAGCTCTTATGAAGGTGATCTACAAACAGCTGGACTCGTAGGCCTCTATTTATCAAGCCGTCAACCGCAAATACGCTGGAATTCCGCAGCGTAATTTTGGAGAGCTTGATTCCCCTTATTTATCAAAGCCTACAGACTGGCAAAAGTAGAATTTTTGTAACATACGATCCGCTGGTCTCAGTCCAACACAGATCGATGCTTACGTCACTACAGATGTTCCAAATGCAAATTCGGCACTATCTGACTATTTTTGCTAGTTAGCAAATTTCTACCAGGTACGCTCGCCACTATTCCAGCCCAGCGTACCTGGTTTTCAATCCACCGCCCTAAAGGCGGCGGATGCAATAGGAATCAATGGGAGTCTGAAAGCAGCAAAGCTCATGTTCGCTGCTGCCCGATATCCCATTGATTCCTATGGGAGAATAAAAGTTATTTTTACACCTAACACCCTAACATGTACCCCGAGTCTAAACACCCCTAATCTGCCTCCCCCTACACCACCGCCACCTACATTATTAACCCCTAATCTGCCCCCCGACATCGCTGCCACCTACATTATACTTATTAACCCCTAATCTGCCATCCCCAACACCGCCGCCACCTACATTATACTTATTAACCCCTTATCTGCCGTCCCCAACGTCACCGCCACTATATTAAATTTATTAACCCCTAAACCTAAGTCTAACCCTAACCCTAACACCCCCTAACTTAAATCTAATTTAAATAAATCTAAATAAATTTCCTATCATTACCTAAATTATTCCTATTTAAAACTAAATACTTACCTGTAAAATAAACCCTAAGATAGCTACAATATAACTAATAGTTACATTGTAGCTAGTTTAGGATTTATTTTTGTTTTACAGGCAAGTTTGTATTTATTTTAACTAGGTAGAATAGTTACTAAATAGTTATTAACTATGTAATAACTTCCTAGTTAAAATAAATACGAATATACCTGTAAAATAAAACCTAACCTAAGTTACACTAACACCAAACACTACACTACAATGAAATAAATTACATAAATTAAATACAATTATCTAAAGTACAAAAACAAACAAACACTAAATTACATAAAATAAAAAACAAATTATCAGATATTTAAACTAATTACATATAATTTAATAGCCCCCCCCAAATAAAAAAAACCTAGCCTAAACTAAACTACCAATAGCCCTTAAAAAAACCTTTTGCGGGGCATTGCTCCAAAGTAATCAGCTCCTTTACCTGTAAAAAAAAATACAAACAACCCCCCAACAGTAAAACCCACCACCCACAGAACTAACCCCCCCCCCAAAAAAAAACAACTAAGAAAACTAAGCTCCCCATTGCCCTGAAAAGGGCATTTGGATGGGCATTGCCCTTAAAAGGGCAGTTAGCTCTTTTGCGGCCCAAAGCCCTAACCTAAAAATAAACCCACCCAATACACCCTTAAAAAAACCTAACACTAACCCCCTGAAGATCGACTTACCAGAAGATATCTTCATCCAAGCTGGGCGAAGTGGTCCTCCAGACGGGCAGAAGTCTTCATCCAAGCCGGGCAGAAGTGGTCCTCCAGACGGGCAGAAGGCTTCATCCAAGCAGGGCAGAAGTGGTCCTCCAGATGGGCAGAAGTCTTCATCCAAGCCAGGCAGAAGTGGTCCTCGAGACGGCAGAAGTCTTCATCCAGACGGCATCTTCTATCTTCATCCATCCGGCGTGGAGCGGGTCCATCTTCAAGAAATCCGACGTGGAGCATCCTCTTCTGCCGACGACTACCCGACAAATGAAGGTTCCTTTAAGTGATGTCATCCAAGATGGAGTCCCTTAAATTCCGATTGGCTGATAGAATTCTATCAGCCAATCGGAATTAAGGTAGAAAAAATCCTATTGACTGATGCAATCAATTCTATTTAGTTTTAAATAGGAATAATTTAGGTAATGATAGGAATTGTCTTTAGATTTATTTAAATTAGATTTAAGTTAGGGGTGTTAGGGTAATACTTAGGTTTAGGGGTTATGGGGGCATATTAGGGGTTAATAAGTATAATGTAGGTGGCGGCGGTGTAGAGGGGTGCAGATTAGGGGTTAATAACATAATGTAGGTGGCGGTGAGCTCTGGGAGTGGCAGGATAGGGGTTAATACATTTATTTGAGTGGCGGTGGGCTCCAGGAGCAGCAGGATAGGGGTTAATAAATGTATTAGAGTGGTGGTGGGCTCCGTGAGCGGCAGGATAGGAGTTAATAAATTTATTTAAGTGGCAGTGGGCTCTGGGAGAGGAAGGATAGGGGTTAATACATTTATTAGAGTGGCGGTGGACTCCGGGAGCAGCGGTTTAGGGGTTAATAAATTTATTTAGTTGCGGTGGGGTCTGTGAGCAGCGGGATAGGGGTAAAACAGGGTAGTATAGTGTGGGTGTTTAGTGACAGTATACCAATAAAGCTGGGAAAAAGGAGAAGAGCAGCGAGATCGTTGACTGTCAGTTAACAACAGTCCGCTGCTCATCGCCCAGTACTTGGTGCGCGGCTTTTTGACAGCTTTTTTGGTAACTTTGGAGAGCGTATTCAGGTCCGCAGTAGCGATGTTAGGCGATCTTAGGCGAGAGTATTGGTGCCGTCGAATGCAGGTAAGTTGACGGCTTGATAAGTAGGCCTCATAGACTTACATGATAAGGGGGTTTAAGAGAATAGCAAAAGAGGAGAGGAACTGGAGGTTAGAAAAGGTTGTTATAAACACATCCCTTCACTATAAAAGTTAGCAAATCTGGAGACCTAAAGTAAAGTGTTAAGATTAAAATAAAAGTACATTAAAACACATGTAAAACATATTAAAAGATCGCAGTACGCCAATATATATATACACATTAAAAGTCAAATATAGTCTATCACGGAGATTACGAGTTTTGCGGTAACAGGGGTGCGTTGCTAACGAGCATTTTTTTTCTCAACGCTCCCTTTAGACAACGCTGGTATTACAGGTTTTTTTCAAACCCGGCGTTAGCTTCAAAAAAGTGATCGGAGAGCAAAATTTAGCTCCACATCTCACTGTAATACCAGCGTTGCTTACGGTAGCGGTGAGCTGGCTAAACGTGCTCGTGCACGATTTGCCCATAGTAAACAATGGGGCTGAGCCAGCTGAAAAAAAACCTAACACCTGCAAAAAAGCAGCGTTCAGCTCCTAACGCAGCCCCATTGATTCCAATGATGAAAGGAATTTTATGTCTACACCTAACACCCTAACATGAACCCGAGTCTAAACACCTCTAATCTTACACTTATTAACCCCTAATCTGCCATCCCCAACATTGTCGCCACCTACATTATAATTATTAACCCCTACTCAGCCGCTCCGGATACCGCTGCCACCTACATAATCCCTATGAACCCCTAATCTGCTGCCCCCAACATCGCTGAACCCTACATTATATTTATTAACCCCTAATCTGCCCCCCCAACTTCGCTGCAACCTACCTACACTTCTTAACCACTAATCTGCCGCTGCCAACGTCGCCGCCACTATAATAAAGTTATTAACCCCTAAACCTAAGTCTAACCCTAACACCCCCCTAATTTAAATATAATTTAAATAAATCTAAATAAAATAACTACAATTAAATAAATTATTCCTATTTAAAACTAAATACCTATAAAATAAACCCTAAGCTAGCTACAATATAACTAATAGTTACATTGTAGCTAGTTTATGATTTATTTTTATTTTACAGGCAACTTTGTACAGTATTTATTTTAACTAGGTACAATAGTTATTAAATAGTTATTAACTATTTAATAGCTACCTAGTTAAAATAAGTACAAATTTACCTTTAAAATAAATACTAACCTAAATTACAATTACACCTAACACTACACTATCATTAAATTAATTACATAAACTAACTACAATTAACTACAATTAAATTAAATAAACTAAAGTACAAAAACAAACAAACACTAAATGACAGAAAATAAAAAAATAATTACAAGAATTTTAAACTAATTACACCTACTCTAATCCCCCTAATAAAATAAAAAGCCACGAAAATAAAAAAATTCCCTACCCTATACTAAATTACAAATAGCCCTTAAAAGGGCCTTTTCCTGGGCATTGCCCCAAAGTAATCAGCTCTTTTATCTGTAAAAAAAAAATGCAATACCCCCAACATTTAAACCCACCACCCACACACCCAACCTTACTCTTAAACCCACCCAATCCCCCCTTAAAAAACCCAGCTGGGCACAAGTGGACCTCCAGAGGAGCAGAAGTCTTCATCCGATCCGGGCAGAAGAGGTCCTCCAAGCAGCAGAATTCTTCATCCAGATGGCATCTTCTATCTTCATCCATCTGGAGCAGAGCAGGTCCATCTTCAATCCAGCCGAAGCGGAGCATCCTCTTCAAACGAAGTCCAAGCAAAGAATGAAGGTTCCTTTAAATGACGTCATCCAAGGTGGCGTCCCTTGAATTCCGATTGGCTGATAGGATTCTATCAGCCAATCGTAATTAAGGTAGGAAAAATCATATTGGCTGATCCAATCAGCCAATAGGATTGAAGTTCAATCCTATTTGCTGATCCAATCAGCCAATAGGATTGAGCTTGCAGTCTATTGGCTGTTCCAATCAGCCAATAGAAAGCGACATCAATCCTATTGGCTGATTGCATCAGCCAATAGGATTTTTCCTACCTTAATTCCGATTGGCTGATAGAATCCTATCAGCCAATCGGAATTCAAGGGACACCATCTTGGAGAACGTCATTTAAAGGAACCTTCATTTTTGTAAAAGAGCTGGTTACTTTCTAATTTAGTATAGGGTAGGGATTTTTTTTACTTTGGGGGGCTTTTTTATTTTATTACGGGGATTAGAGTAGATGTAATTAGTTTAAAATTCTTGTAATTATTTTTTTATTTTCTGTAATTTAGTGTGTGGTTTTTTCGTACTTTAGTTTATTTTATTTAATTGTAGTTAATTGTAGTTAGTTTATGTAATTAATTTCATGATAGTGTTAGGTGTAATTGTAATTTAGGTTAGGATTTATTTTACAGGTAAATTTGTACTTATTTTAATTAGGTAGCTATTAAATAGTTAATAACTATTTAATAACTATTGTACCTAGTTAAAATAAATATAAAGTTGCCTGTAAAATAAAAATAAACCCTAAACTAGCTACAATGTAACTATTAGTTATATTGTAGCTAGCTTAGGGTTTATTTTATAGGTAAGTATTTAGTTTTAAATAGGATTAATTTATTTAATTGTAGTAATTTTATTTTGTTTTATTTAAATTATATTTAAGTTAGGGGGGTTAGACTTAGGGTTAGACTTAGGTTTAGGGGTTAAAAAATGTAATATAGTTGCGGCGACGTTGGGGGCGGCAGATTAGGGGTTAATAAATGTAGATTGGTGTTGGCGATGTTAGGGATGGCAGATTAGGGGTTAATAAAATTTAACTAGTGTTTGCGAGACGGGAGTGCGGCGGTTTAGGGTTTAATATATTTATTACAGTGGCAACAATGTCCAGTCGGCAGATTAGGGGTTAAAAACTTTATTTAAGTGTTTGCGATGTGGGGGGGGGCTCGTTTTAGGGGTTAATAGGTAGTTTATGGGTGTTAGTGTACTTTGTAGCACTTTAGTTAAGAGTTTTATGTTACGGTGTTAGCCCATAAAAATCTTAACTACTGACTTTTAAATGCGGTAGGAGTCTTGACAGGGGAGGGTACCGCTCACTTCTTCCAAGACTCGTAATACCGGTATTAGGCAAGTCCCATTAAAAATATAGGATACGCAATTGACGTAAGGGGATTTGCGCTAAGCTCGAGTGGCGGAAGAAAAGTGAGCGGTAGACTCGTAATACCAGCGGGCGTTAAAAATCAGCGTTGGGACCTCTCAACGCTGCTTTTTAAGGCTAACGCAAGACTCGTAATCTAGCCATATGTTAATTATTGAAACAAATGTTTAAAAAGAGTTTTAAAGTGATATGGTATATGACAAAGTATTGGCCTGGGAAGGCCTCAAAGGTGTATATATATGTATGTGGATTTATATGTATGTATGTTTGTAAATATATACGTGTGTGTGTGTGTGTGTATGGATGCACATACATATGTACACATACATTCACGTAGATACACACACATATATACATACACACCTTCAAACCAACACAAATATATATACACCTTTGAGCCCTTCCCAGTCCAGAACCTTATCATATAGAATATCAATTTAAAACAAAGTAAACACCATTTTTTTTATTTTAAATATATAAATTATTTAAATTGTTTTGTTCTTCACTTAAATTATAAATGTTACTTAAAGGGACAGGCAACACCCAGGAAAACTTTATCCCATACCTTAAATCCTATCTTCAATACCACTAACGTTATGTGCCTAATCTTCGAAAGAACATACAGTTTTCAGCGGTAGATATGGCTGCCAAACTACTCCCACCATTACGTAGGAGGCTTCTTCTTGAAGTCATCCGCCAATCAAAATAAAATCCTCTGCTAGATTCTTTACACGCGTTCACGGACACACTTTCTATTTCTAATAGCGAGTAGACTAAAATTATAATGCGCATGCGCATTAGCAATAGAACAGCGTCCCTGTGAACAAGGATTGAATTAAAAAAAGAAGGAGACGGAGGAGGAGGGGGAGGAGTTTGGTGGCCATATCTACCGCTAAAAACTGTATGGGCTTTTGATGATTAGACATATAACGTTAGTGCATTGAAGATGGGATGGGGTGCAGGCGCATCTTTTTTTGTGGATCTAAGGTATGGGATAAAGTTTTCCTGAGTGTTGACTGTCCCTTTAAATAAAAATCAAAATTAACATTTACTACTTAGTGAAGAACAAAGCTATTTTGTAGTGCACCTTTAGATTAGCACACTAAGGCTAATTGCACCTTTGGGCTAGTACTCAAGCAAACGCCAGAACAGAGTTTTGTAGCGTGCCCCCTAGAAGTCTATGAGATGAAGGATTTAGCATGGCCATGCTATCTCCATTTCGGTTGAGCACTAATATGAACGCAAGAATAAGAGCACTATTGATTTAACTTGAGCGGTTTCAGCACCTAATAGCGCTAATAGTTTTGTGCTCTACTTGTAATCTGTCAGATTGTACGGAATATACTTGTGCAGAAGGCTTTGCATGCTATGTTTTACCAATGCTGTAGATTAGCATGCCTTGTGTAGTAGCAGGAAACACAGTAAAGGTCTCTTGTGTTTGTCTAAGTAGCTTTGCAAAAAGTTGTCTTTTAATGGCTTTACAGTCTTTTGCCATCACAAATAACTGGAGTTGTGCACATTTTTAATTAATTAAACTAAAATAAACACAATGTTTTAGTGTTTACAAGTGTAGTGAGTGTACTGTTGCTTTTCCTAATATTTTATGCATCAATTCATTACACTCACACCCTGGTGGATACACATGTTGTAGTTTAGTGAGTGAGTGAGTGTGTGTGTGTATATACCTGTATATATAAATATTTGTAACACAGGAAGAACTGAAATAATATATAAAGGGCAGTATGACTCCAAAAGGACCTTGTCAAAATCAGAGAAATATATGTGGGTCACTTAAGGGAGCAGTGCTTAAGTATAAGTGCTAAATTAGAGTAGAGGGTCAAACTCTATTACAACCACGTCAGAGAAGAACAGATAACATACCCAGACTTATCACTACCTATAACCCACAAATTCATCAGATCACTGATCAATGATAATTGGCACATTTTATTAAATGATCCTCTTTTAGCCAGCCAAATTGGTAATAGGGTATCCATAGGGTACAAAAGACAGAAGAATCTGAAAGACACCCTGGTCAAGAGTCATTATGTACATAGACCTAGGAAAATCAGTCAATCTCCCGGCATGTTCCCTTGTGGAACTTGTAGCACATGCCCATAGGTATGGAAAATCAAAGAAATCAATGACAAATATGGTCAAAAACATTCACTAATGTCACACTTTTCCTGCACCACAATAGGCGTAATTTATGCCCTACAGTGTCCATGTAATTTATATTATGTTGGGATGACCTCACGACAAATAAGAACACGAATCATGGAACACAGTAGAAACATCCGGAATGCTAAGAAAGGTCTGGAAAAAAAGAAAACCACAATGAGTGTGGCTAAGCATTTCCATTGCAAACACAACAATAATGACACACTGCTCAGGTTTACAGTTCTGCAAAAAAAAATACCTTAGGAATTAGAGGTGGCGATATTAAACAAACCCTGTTAAAAATGGAATGTAAGTGTTCCATTGGCTTATTCTTGGAGTATAAACTACTAGGCCGATATATACAATTTTTCTGGATTAACTATGCACTAAGTGCAATTCAAAGATCCCATGTATACAACCGCTACATAATAACTTACAGTGATTTTACATCATCACATATTAACAATGTTGCTTGTTGCTATTCATTGATTTTTCTCAATGTATCAGATATACTTATGGCAGATGTAAGATGTACAATAAGGTTGATTGACATTCCCTATAACCAACCAACTCTTTGTCTTGAGAACCAATGATCGTAGAGGGGCATGCTCAGAACTGCCTATAAGCATTTCCATTGCAAACACAACAATAATGACACACTGCTCAAGTTTACAGTTCTGCAACAAGCTACCTTAGGAATAAGAGGTGGCGATATTGAACAAACCCTGTTAAAAATGGAATGTAGGTGGATACACTTATTGAATAGTGTAAAACCACATGGGATGAACGATTACAACAATTATAATGTATATTTGTAATATACAGAATTATCTACATATCTCAATGTCACTAAAAAATTAAATTTATCCTTAGGGAGTATTACTAATACTCCAAGTTTGAACTGATATTTAACACTTATACACATTACTATCACTCAACTCCATATACACCCATACGGTATTAATTATAACATGATAATAATCTTTGTATCACGTTACGTTATCATGACACTGTCCACTGTTAACTAATCATCTGTTAGCACTTAATATGTAGTCTTATAAATGCCAAGATACTACTATGGGGCCTATCTAACAAATGTCTTGCGGACCTGATCCAACAGTGCGGATCAGGTCCGCAAGACATCACTGAATGCGGAGAGCATAAGCTCTCCGTATTCAGCATTGCTCTAGCAGCTCACAAGAGCTGCTGGTGCAACGCCACCCCCTGCAGACTCGCGGCCAATCGGCCGCCAGCAGGGAGGTGTCAGTCAACCCAATCGTACTCTATCGGGTTGATTTCCGGCAATTCCTGTCCGCCTGCTCTTTAGACCGCTGCTTTATAACTGCTGTTTCTGGTGAGTCTGAAGTCTCAGACATGATTAAGAACCTGGCATAGGTTTGAAACGTTGTTGATATGATAGACCCTGTAAGAAATGAATAAAGGTCTTTTTAAAGTTTAACTGGAGGCTGGAAAAATACTTCTTTTGAGTCTGAAGTCTCGCCAGAAACACGGGCCGTCAAGCTCCGTGTAATAGTCTGTATTTGTAGCAATTTGAACAAGCATTTAATTTTGTTTTATAAATAAGAACCAACAATTTCCTCAAAGGTAGGTTTGTAACATAAAAGAAGCTTGATGAATTCGTTGTCAGTGCTTCATATAATGTATTACTATTTGCCCAAATAAGTGACAGTTTATTAACTTCATAAACTGTATTACTTTCAGGGCATTTGATAATGCAAACAGTTCAAATAAAGCAGTAACATAAAATATAGTATTCCTTAATTAGGCAGGTAAAGTTCATCAAAATAAGTAAGGATATCGATTAATAGTAAAATAATTGGGTCTGACCTGAGAACACATGAATTGTTACTTGTCCGTTTGTTATGAACAGCAGCGTGGTACTCAGAGGGAGAGCGGTTGCGGCTGCAGCTGATGACGTCACCGCTACTTGCTGCGCTGTGTATGAAGCTGCTTGAATCCTGTTACCTTGTGAATGCTTCAGAGTTTGATGTCGAGTTAGTTTGATTCCTTTGTAGTATGCAATATCCTCCGGAGTTGAATTGAGTAAAAGAGCTGCTAGAAGTAGGAATGAAAAATAAGAGATGTTATCAGAACTCTTCAAATAGGAAATAATGAGGCTGTTGGAGCGTGAGGAAAACTCTCAGTGTAACGCTTGTGCTGTGAATCAATTCTCAATTAACCAGCAATGAATGCTGGGGGAAAGTGCTTGATATAGGAGGCTCTTAAAGGGACAGATCATTAGCAAGCAGTAACCCTGACAGAGCCCCCCACAAAAAGAACCACAGCGAGGTTCAAGGCCTAGGACGATCAGGGTTACGTCTATGGAAGAGGGAAATCAGACGTGGAGCAGATATGTTTGAAGCAGGCTCCCAGGAATCATCCTCATGGCCAAAACCTTTCCAATGAACCAAATAGAAAAGATGCCCACGACGTAGTCTAGAATCCAGAATGCTATGAACTTCATACTGGCAATCAAGATTAGCAGAAGGTATTGGGTCTTCTGATGTAATATTTGTTATGGGTAAGTTGCAAGGTTTGATAAGAGACACATGGAAAGTTGGATGTATCTTAAAAGTTGAAGGTAGTTGGAGTGTAACTGTTGTTGGACCATTTACCCTGACGATAGGGTAAGGACCCAAAAAGAGTTTACCTAGTTTCCTACAAGGATAAGGTATCTTGAGGTTCTTAGTGGAGAGCCATACTTGTTGTCCTACGGAATATTGAGGACTAGGTCTGTGGCGAAGATCGTAGTACCTGCGTTGTGATGCCTGTGCCTGAAGAATATGTTCACGAATTGAAGAAAAGTTAGCTGAAATGTCATTAACCAGATCATTCACCTGAGGACATGGGGTGTCAATCTTCGGAAGTAGTGTGAAATTTGGATGTAACCCATAATTTATAAAAAATGGTGATGTGCCAGTTGTAGAACTCTTATTATTATTATAGGCAAATTCTGCTAAGGGCAAGTAGGTGGCCCAAGAATCTTGTTGGTGAGAGCAGAAACAACGTAGGTATTGCTCTAGCCACTGGTTCACCCTCTCTGTCTGCCCATTCGTCTGAGGATGGTAAGCAGTGGTGAGTTTTTGTTCTATATGCAGAGCAGCACACAAATTTCTCCAGAACTTAGATGTGAATTGGGTTCCACAGTCACTAAGGATGGTTTTAGGTATTCCATGCAGTCTTACAATGTTTTGAATGAATAATTCACTGGTGAACTTGGAAGTGGGTAGGGAAATAACCGGTATGAAATGTGCCATCTTTGAGAATAGATCGGTGACAACCATTATAGTGGTATATTTGTTAGAGAGAGGTAAGTCCACAATAAAGTCTAAGGATACCGCCTCCCAGGGTACTTGAGGTACAGGTAAAGGCTGTAAAAGACCCACAGGGAGTTGTTTAGAAGGTTTGGAGGTTGCGCATATAACACATTTAGAAATATATTCTTTGAGATCGAGGTTAAGAGTAGGCCACCAAAAAGATCTCTTAAGTAAATCCAAGGTTTTATCCCTTCCCATGTGTCCAGCAAGGGGAGATTCATGAACTGTTTTCAAGATTGAAGATCTAAGATTTGGAGGTATATATAGCTTCCCGTCCTTATAGAGTAAGCCATCAGAATTGTAAGTAAGATCTGTATGAGGTACTGATGGATCAATAGCAGTAGCATCTTTTATCACTGTAGTTAGACTTGTTATAACTCCAATGATAGAGTCCTTAGGAACAATAGTAGTAGGAATGCATGGTATTATAGGTTTAGGACCTTGTCTAGAGAGGGCGTCAGCCTTGCCATTTTTTGTACCAGGCCTGTAGGTAATGATGTAATGGAAACGAGAGAAATAAAGACTCCAGCGTAATTGTCTGGAGGATAGAGTTCGATTAGACTGAAGATATTGCAGATTTTTATGGTCAGTATATATGACAGTTGGTTGTGTTGCACCCTCAAGCAAGTGCCTCCAGTGATCGAAGGAACACTTTATTGCAAGTAATTCTTTCTCGCCAACTGGATAATTTAACTCTGCTGGTTGCATCAATCTTGAGAAGAATGCGACCGGATGTAAGGGTTCTTTGAATGATTTCCTTTGAGAGAGGATTGCCCCTATTGCGAACTCAGAAGCGTCAACTTCCAGGATAAATTGCTTTTCTAAATCCGGGTATTGGAGAATGGGTGCTGTAGTGAATTTATTTTTTAAAAGGTCAAATACCTGTTGAGTATGGCTTGTCCACCTGAAAGGATGATTCAATTTGGTGAGTTCAGTAAGAGGTTTGGTAATAGCAGCGAATCCAGGAATGAATTTCCTATAATAATTTGAGAAGCCAAGGAAACGTTGAACATCTTTCTTACATTGGGGAGTCGGCCAATTATGAATGGCCTGAACCTTGTCATCTTGCATCTTGATTCCTTCAGGAGAGATGTTATACCCCAGAAAAGAGATATTATTTGACTCAAATATACATTTTTCTAGTTTAGCGTATAGGTTATTTTTTCGTAACCTAGTGAGAACCTCTCTAACATGCATTCTATGTTGATCTAAATTTTGTGAGTAAACTAGAATATCGTCCAAATAGACAACAACATATACATCCAAAATATCTCTGAAAAGATCATTGATTAAGCATTGGAATGTTGCTGGGGCATTGCACAGACCGAATGGCATCACTGTATATTCGAATAGCCCATATCTAGTCCGAAAAGCAGTGAGCCATTCGTCGCCAGCTCTCATTCGTATAAGATTATAGGCACCTCGAAGATCCAATTTAGTGAAAATTGAGGCCCCCCTTAATCTTTCAATTAATTCAGGGATTAAAGGTAGGGGGTACCTATTTTTTCTGGTACGCCTGTTCAATTCCCTGTAATCAATGATTGGTCTTAATGTGCCATCTTTGTTGGTAACAAAAAATATGCCTGCACCTGCAGGGGATGTACTAGGTCTTATAAAACCTTTTCGGAGGTTCTCATCTATATAGTTTTTAAGGTGTTCTAGTTCTGGTTTGGAAAGGGGGTAGATATGTCCATAGGGAATTGAAACTCCTGGGAGTAAATCAATAGGACAATCGTATTCCCTATGAGGGGGCAAACATTCAGCTTCTTTTTTATTAAAAACATCTGAGAAGTCTGCATATTGTTTGGGTAAAATATTATCCTCAACCTGTAGCATAATTAAATCTGATGATGTCTCACTATTTTGAGTGAGATGAGGAAAAGATAAACTGAGGTCATTCCAGTTTATAGTTGGTTTGTGTTTACAAAACCAATTTATACCAAGGATTACATTAAACATTGGTGAAGATATGACATCAAAAGTGAGTGTTTCTGTGATGTGTGTGCAGGATATTACCTGTAATGGTGTAGTTTGGTGTGTGACAGGACCTGATTTTAAAAAAGAGCCATCAATGACCTTCACAGAGACTGGAGTTTTCTTAGAGACCAGAGGTATTTTATTCTGTTTCACAAAAGAAAAATCAACAAAATTTCTACATGAGCCGGTGTCCAGGATAGCTTCAGTTGTTATCCTGGTTTGATCCCACTGTAAAATGATAGGGATAGTTAAATATGATGGTTTAATGGTTTTCATTAACAGGGATTCAGTGATGTTAGGCAACCTACCCTTCTTATTCCTAGCCAGAACAGGGCAGTCCTTTACTTCATGAGTAGGGCAGGCACAATACATGCACAAACTATGCAACTTCCTCCTATTCTTTTCCTGAGAGGAGAGAGGACCCTTTATGAAGCCTATGTCCATAGGTTGTGGTAATTCTTTAGTTTGATAAACAGGTGTGGAGAGAAAGCTTTTTGTACCACTAGCCTTTTCAGAGCGGCGTTCCCTAAGCCGTCTATCTATGTTAATAGTGAGAGAAAAAAAATCTTCCAATGAATCTGGAATCCCTGTGCGTGAAAGCTCATCCTTTATATCCTCAGATAATCCTAAACGATATTGAGTTTTAAGGGAAACCTCATTCCATCCTGAATCACGGGCAGAAATTTTAAATTGTGTGATGTAAGACTCCACTGGGTTCTTTCTTTGTTTTAAAGATCTAAGTAAGTTTTCAGCTGTGACCTGTTTGAAAGGGTCATCATATAATGCTGACATTTGATCAAAGAATTCATCTAGAGATCCCAGTATTGCATCATCATTTTCAAAAAAAGAGTCAGCCCAAGCCCTAGGTTCCCCCCTCAGATATGATATCACAGTGAGCACTCTTGATCTTTCTGTGGGATAAGTACGTGGCTTTAATTGAAAAAGCAACAAACAGGAATTTTTAAACTCTCTAAATTTTGAACGGTCACCAGAGAATTTTTCTGGGGGAGAGACCATAGGTTCAGGGATAGAATCTGCACTTGCAGGTTTAGGTGCCAGAGTCTCTCTTAAGCAGGCCTTCAAAGCCTGATTTTCCACTTGTAATTCATGGAAAGAACCTGATAAAGCTTCTAATCTGTCTGACAGGACTTGAACTTTATCACTTAAAAGATCTTGTTCCATAATTGCTGTTGAAAGTATATGTTTAGTATAGGATAATTCTGTGTACACAAACACTAAATCCTTTCTTCCTTATGGCTGGTTAATTCTGTAATAGTCTGTATTTGTAGCAATTTGAACAAGCATTTAATTTTGTTTTATAAATAAGAACCAACAATTTCCTCAAAGGTAGGTTTGTAACATAAAAGAAGCTTGATGAATTCGTTGTCAGTGCTTCATATAATGTATTACTATTTGCCCAAATAAGTGACAGTTTATTAACTTCATAAACTGTATTACTTTCAGGGCATTTGATAATGCAAACAGTTCAAATAAAGCAGTAACATAAAATATAGTATTCCTTAATTAGGCAGGTAAAGTTCATCAAAATAAGTAAGGATATCGATTAATAGTAAAATAATTGGGTCTGACCTGAGAACACATGAATTGTTACTTGTCCGTTTGTTATGAACAGCAGCGTGGTACTCAGAGGGAGAGCGGTTGCGGCTGCAGCTGATGACGTCACCGCTACTTGCTGCGCTGTGTATGAAGCTGCTTGAATCCTGTTACCTTGTGAATGCTTCAGAGTTTGATGTCGAGTTAGTTTGATTCCTTTGTAGTATGCAATATCCTCCGGAGTTGAATTGAGTAAAAGAGCTGCTAGAAGTAGGAATGAAAAATAAGAGATGTTATCAGAACTCTTCAAATAGGAAATAATGAGGCTGTTGGAGCGTGAGGAAAACTCTCAGTGTAACGCTTGTGCTGTGAATCAATTCTCAATTAACCAGCAATGAATGCTGGGGGAAAGTGCTTGATATAGGAGGCTCTTAAAGGGACAGATCATTAGCAAGCAGTAACCCTGACACTCCGTTTGGAGCTTGATAGATAGGCCCCATAATCTCTGGCTCATTTTGGGCATAAGTATCCTCTCCACAACACTCAAAGTCAGTATTATACACACAGTATATACTGTTCACACCTCTTATATGAGAATACTAATCACATTTTCACACGTTTTATTAATGTTTGCATCTTTTGAGCCACGACTTTTATCTCACACGTCTTTTCATTTTGTTTTTTATAGATTATTCCTCTTTTGTCACGTTATTGTTGTTTCATTAGCTTATTCTTGGAGTATAAACTACTAGGCCGATATATACAATTTTTATGCATTAACTATGTACTCAGTGCAATTCAAAGATCCCATGTATACAACCGCTACATAATAACTTACAGTGATTTTACATCGTCACATATTAACAATGTTGCTTGTTGCTATTCATTGATTTTTCTCAATGTATCAGATATACTTATGGCCGATGTAAGATGTACAATAAGGATGATTGACATTCCCTATAACCAACCAACTCTTTGTCTTTAGAACCAATGATCGTAGAGGGGCATGTTCAGAACTGCCTATAAACATACATCTCCTGCCGCCCCACGTACCCCCTCTGAGGAAGCGTAAGTGAAATGCCACGTCAGGGGTTTTCCTATTTTAACCGCTCTGCTAGTGCTACGAATCAAAATCTATATAATTTTGAATTGACAAAGTTTACAATTATAAGAGTACCTCAATAATTTTTTTCAGTTTTAGTCTCGCAGGATTTAGGGCAGGTTAACTTTTATATGAGGAATCGGCAGCAGCAGTGATACTTGCATTCGCTGTCTTACTAATGAGGCCCTTTTGATTTTGTGTGTCTCTGGCTATGCTGACTGCTACTTTTTGAATAAGAAATGTTGGTTGCGTTATGCAACATATATTTTAATATAACTCAACCTTAAAGTACTATCTAGAATTGCTCTAAACCTATGACCCATACATATGTCATTACTCAGTATTGTAAGTCAGCTCTACATATAATTTTAAGCAAACTGTTGGTTGCGTTAGGCAACATAGAATCGACTGACCCCTTTGGGAACTGATATTACAATTAATAAGTATGTGGATACCATCGGAGGTATAGTAATATCGGTGCCACTATTATATATTAGTTCAGTCTATACAGACAACTGCATTATACTACATATACTTAATAATATATCTCTATCAGACAAGGGACAAGCCCAGCGTTTATATGAGCAGCAGCGATATAGCTACTGATCTCTAAAAGATACTGCTACTATTTGTCATATTGCTCTTATGATTACGTAGTGTTACTAACACTGGATATAGTCCAAAATATACTGAATTAAGGGATATGACCTGAACAGTAGCAGTTACTTTACCAGCCGCTAAATTCAATAGAGATGCAACAACGCTTGCTATAAAAGCCCACAACAAAGTGATAGGATATATTTTTAATATCTGTTATGCTAACTCTGTGGTATACGTTAACTCATATAACCTAGTGTCAATACCGTTTCTGTTAAAGGGGCATGAAACCCAAACATTTTCTTACATGATTTAGAAAGAGCATGCAATTTTTAACAACTTTCTAATTTACTTCTATTATCTAATTTGTTTCATTCTCTTTATATACTTTGCTGAAAAGCATATCTAGATAGGCTCGGTAGCTGCTGATTGGTGGCTGCACATAGATGCCTCGTATGATTGGCTCATCCAAGTGCATTGCTATTTCTTCAAAAAAGAATAGCTAAAGAATGAAACAAATTAGATGATAGAAGTGAATTGGAATGTTGTTTAAAATTGTATTCTCTACCTAAATCATGAAAGAAAAAAATTGGGTTTAGTGTTCCTGTTTTATGCGTAATACATATCTCAATCTAAGCACAAAACACTTCATGGTCTTCTCATTTTTTTATATTATACCATTCCTGCCGCTGCTAGCAGCACAGCTGTTATTTCCCCATTAGAATATTTAAACTACAAACTTGTACATACATACCGTAACCTCATTAGATATCACCTAATCAATAAAGATACGAATTTGTGGAATCTATGGTCGTGTGCAGGTACTCTTTTTAACGAGTGAACTTTTTTTATCAGTCTTGGATTAATGTACTGAGTATTATTGACCCTCTATATATAGTTACAATAGATCTAGGCTGACTGGGATCTCAAGCCCAAGGGAGGCTAATTCATATAATACCAGCTAATCCTAGACTATTGTATATCTATGATGCATTAAGACGAGTAGACCATTATAATAATCACTGATATCTAAATATCCTCTCTGTGTCATTATAAGACAAACATATTGATTTCCATACACAGGAGAAGTGTTTTTAATTTTTGCGAGTTGGCAGCAAGATTATCACTAATACCTGCTGTCTTTTAATTACGCTTAAATAAAAGTTACTTTTGTTAAACTTTTTTTCTCTCTTACTACGAAACCTACAATTTAATCAGTGCATAGAAGCATACTTTTTGGGACGTCTCCACCTCCTGGTGGTTATGCCCTTAAAACTATAATATATAAATATTTGTGTTTGTTAAATATACTACATCCTCTCAGTTAATTTCCTCTGGGACTTTTTTTAATAGGCTCTGTGGTTTAAACAAGCCTCTTTAATGCTAAAATTAAACTTTCATGATTCAGATAGGGCATGCAATTTTAACCCCTTAACGACACGAGTCGTACAGGGTATGTCGCACACAACCTGGTCTTTAAAGACCAGCGACGTACCCTGTACGACTTTGGGGATTAAAGCGGCTGGAAGCGATCCTGATCGCTTCCAGACGCTTTACGGTTATTGCAGTGATGCCTCGATATCGAGGCATCCTGCAATAACCTTTTTCCCCCATCCGATGCAGAGAGAGCCACTCTGTGGCCCTCTCTGCACCGGCATCGATGGCCGCAATCGTTGGTGGGTGGGAGCTGACCGTGGGAGGCGGGTGGGCGGCCATCAATGAAAAACTGAAGAGAGAGGGGGGCGGGATCGGGGGCGGGATAGTCGGGAGCGCGCACGGGAGCGCGCGCGTGCACAGGGGGTGGCGGGCGGGCGCGTGCACGGGGAGGGAGCGGGTGGGAACCGCTACACTACAGCAAATACATGCTATATGAGTGGCAGTAAGGGGGGATAAAATCCCCAACAAAAGTAAATCTAAGGGATCTGGGAGCGGGTGGGTAATTGGTGTGGGGGGGGGGGGGAAGCTACACTACAGAAAAAATAAAAATAAATTTAAAAAAACACATTTGTATTTGAAAACAGGGTACTGGCAGACAGCTGCCAGTAACCAAGATGGCTCCCAGTAAGGTAGAGGTGAAGGGTTAGAGAGCTGTTTGGGGGGATCAGGGAGGTTGGGGGCTAAGGGGGGGTCCTACACAGCTGCATATGTAAATATGCAATACAATTTTTTAAAAATTTTTTAAATATACCTTTTATTTTAGTACTGGCAGACTTTCTGCCAGTACTTAAGATGGCGGGGACAATTGTGGGGTGGGGGAGGGAAGGGAGCTGTTTGGGAGGGATCAGGGGGTCTGATGTGTCAGGTGGGAGGCTGATCTCTACACTAAAGCTAAAATTAACCCTACAAGCTCCCTAATTAACCCCTTAACTGCTAGCCATAATACACATGTGATGCGCAGCAGCATTTAGCGGCCTTATAATTACCAAAAAGCAACACCAAAGCCATATATGTCTGCTATTTCTGAACAAAGGGGATCCCAGAGAAGCATTTACAATCATTTATGCCATACTTTGAAAAGTTGTTTGTAAATAATTTCAGTGAGAAACCTAAAATTGTGAAAAATTTTAAGTTTTTTTTTATTTGATCGCATTTAGCGGTGAAATGGTAGCATGAAATATACCAAGATGGGCCTAGATCAATACTTGGGGTTGTCTACTACACTACACTAAAGCTAAAATTAACCCTAGACGCTCCCTACATGCTCCCTAATTAACCCCTTCACTGCTGGGCATAATACACGTGTGATGCGCAGTGGCATTTAGCGGCCTTCTAATTACCAAAAAGCAACGCCAAAGTCATATATGTCTGCTATTTCTGAACAAAGGGGATCCCAGAGAAGCATTTACAACCATTTATGCCATAATTGCACAAGTTGTTTGTAAATAATTTCAGTGAGAAACCTAAAGTTTGTGAAAATATTTGGGAAAAAGTGAACAATTTTTTTTATTTGATTGCATTTGGTGGTGAAATGGTGGCATGAAATATACCAAAATGGGCCTAGATCAATACTTTGGGATGTCTTCTAAAAAAAAATATATACATGTCAAGGGTTAATCAGGGATTCCTGAAAGATATCAGTGTTCCAATGTAACTAGCGCTAATTTTGAAAAAAAGTGGTTTGGAAATAGCAAAGTGCTACTTGTATTTATGGCCCTATAAGTTGCAAAAAAAGCAAAGAACATGTAAACATTGGGTATTTCTAAACTCAGGACAAAATTTAGAAACTATTTAGCATGGGTGTTTTTTGGTGATTGTAGATGTGTAACAGATTGTGGGGGTCAAAGTTAGAAAAAGTGTGTTTTTTTCCATTTTTTCCTAATATTTTATCATTTTTTTAAAGTAAATGATAAGATATGATGAAAAAAATGGTATCTTTAGAAAGTCCATTTAATGGCGAGAAAAACGGTATATAATATGTATGGGTACAGTAAATGAGTAAGAGGAAAATTACAGCTAAACACAAACACCGCAGAAATTTAAAAATAGCCCTGGTCCTTCAGGGAAAGAAATTGAAAAATGGCCTTGGTCCTTAAGGGGTTAAACAACTTTCTAATATACTTTTAACATCAAATTTGCTTTGTTCTATTGGAATTCTTTGAGTAGGCCCATATGCTAAACCCTAGTTCCTAAGCCCTAAGTATATGACAGAGCATTTTCTTTGGTGTCATATGTAGATTGGGTCATTTGTTGTGCAGGGCCCTCCATATGTGCATTGAGTCTTTGCAGATTTCTGTGCCTCTGAATGGCACTGAGGTATGACCTTTTTATGATTTACCTGCATGTTCACATGGAGAACTTTTTTATGATGCACTTTGCTTTGCTGTATCTGATGTTTCCTGATCACAGATTGGTTTAATTGGATACAGAGCACATTGGCCCCTATTTAAGAAAGGTCTTATGGACCTGATCCGACACTGCGGATCAGGTCCACAAGACCTCGCTGAATGTGGAGAGCAATACGCTCTCTGTATTCAGCATTGCACCAGCAGCTCACAAGAGCTGCTGGTGCCACGCCACCCCCTGCAGACTAGTGGCCAATCAGCCGCCAGCAGGGGGGTGTCAATCAACCCGATCGTACTCGATCGGGTTGATTTCAGGCTTTTCCTGTCCGCCTCATCAGAGCAGGAGTGCAGGGTTATGGAGCAGCGGGTTTCTGGTGAAGACTCACTAG